>NC_135655.1:71374157-71439795 GCF_964188315.1 Podarcis muralis
CTGATATGAAAGTACTTCCAATAACTGCTTTTGACGTATCCCATAATAAGGCAGGAGTGTACTGTTAGAATAGAATCATAGAATCATAGAGTTGGAATAGACCACAAGGGCCATCGAGTCCAACCCCCTGCCAAGCAGGGTTATGACTTTCAAAGAGTTATTTTATATCTTTTTCTATCTTTCTGTTGTTATTGAGTTCTAGAGAAGTTCTGAGTTTAAGTGCAGATTGGTATTTTGAGGTTATTACAGTTTAGTTGTGGTGTTGCTCATGTGTACTAATGATCTGATACTGTCAGAAGTCCAATATCAGCTTTTGTTAGATTCCATTTTAAAGTATCAGAAATCATGATTTAATCTATTCTAGTATAATTTTTATTCCAATAATGTGCATAATCTCTTATACTGTACTAGAATTAGCATAACAGCACGTATCTATTAATGCCATAAATGGAAGATATAAGTGCTAACAGGAGCCAGTGAAAAAAGTCCCCAATGGCAGTGTTGCCTGTAAGGATCACCTGTCTGTGCATCAGTAATTTAAGCAAAGGTTTGATTTGGCGCACAGCATCTCAAAACCACAGTCTCTTGGTTGTTGTTTTTTTACAGGCACAGACATAGAACTGCATCATCTTTAGCTGGATGACAGCAGGGTGTGGGGATCTGGAGTGTTTATTTGCTAAAAGGGTTCTCATCTCTGGCAGGTCCTTGCATTTCCTTGCCACTGTGGAACATTTACCTGGAATTTCCCTAACACAATATATACCTGGCATGCTTGAGCTAAGGAACTTTAAGCAGTCCCATTAACCTTCTGTCTAAAATACAAAGCTTACAATATTACAATTCCTGCAAATGTTCCAGATTATGCACATATGTACAATACAAATACACATTTAAGTTTTACGGCATAGCAGGCCATTAATGCAACTTGCTGGTGGAAGATCCAATGCCTGGATATCTGAGTAACTGTGTACACAGTGTAATTTACAAGGAGCCATGTAGAAATGCCTTAAATCAGTGTCACAGAATGCTGATGTGTGTGGACATGCCCCCAGGGAGCAATGTAAGGAACTGCCTGAGAAGCATACCGTTGTTGTTGTTGTTGTTGTTGTTGTTGTTGTTGTTGTTGTTGTTGTTGTTGCTGCTGCTGCTGCTGCTGCTGCTGCTGCTGCTGCTATGCTACAGTATGCAGTAAAGGATAGTGGGCAGAGTGTTGTTCTTAGACCATAGAGTATTGGGTTCATGTCTCCATTTGGCTATGAAGCAGAATGGGTAACCATGGGCTACTCACTATAGCCCTCTTCAGGAATTCTGACACCATGTTCAATAAGCATATGTGTTTTAGAATGCTTGAAAATCAGGGTTGTAAAATGTACAGAGGGTGTCCACAAGCACAGCAGGCCCTCACATACAAGTTTGCCCTCCAACTTGTTTAGGGCAATAGGAACAATGATGTGGACAAAGCTAGCCTGTGCAGTCGGTCACCGCTTCCCGCACATGTTTACTGAACATCAGAGCATCAGAATGTCTGAAGAGGACTGTCACCCTAATCTACCGCACCACGTGGGTATGATGATTACTTGGTGTGGGTGGGTGTGAAACACTGCCTGAGAAAGGATGGCACACAAATACGATAAAAAATGATGCATTTGTGTCACTTTTACAGTGTGAATCTGAATTGGAGGGGCAACATAACACCAATTCTAGCTGTAAATGTGATAAAGAATTTAATGTACAACATACTGTAAGTTAGTATAATGTTGGAACTGAACATTTCAGCGAGATAGTCTTGAGATTCCCGTTGAAACTGTATTTATGCAAATTGATTTTGGGTATCGGCCTACTTTGCAGATAGCTACACAGCTTCCATGCTAATCAGCCTCAAGGTTAGCAAAGGATACCACCTGCTATTTTTACTTAGTCAAGCCAATTTATTGAAATTAAAGTCAGTTTACCTGCAAGAATACACAACATGAATTCATGGTGATTTGCTAAAATCTATGCTAATAGCCTCTGGGAACACTTTCACCTGTAGCTGCATGAAAAAATAATGTGCCTCTTTACAGTTCTCTTCTATGTACATTTAGTGCTGCTTTTGACAGTGTCTATATACATTACAGACTTTCTATTGAATACCTTGATAATAGGATAGTACATATTTGAGGTTAGATTCTGTAAGTGTAGCCCTGTTTAGGTTTGTTGTTGTTGTTTAGTCATTTAGTCGTGTCCAACTCTTTGTGAACCCATGGACCAGAGCACGCCAGACACTCCTGTCTTCCACTGCCTCCTGCAGTTTGGTCAAACTCATGTTGGTAGCTTCAAGAACACTGTCCAACCATCTCATCCTCTGTCATCCCCTTCTCCTTGTGCCCTCAATCTTTCCCAACATCAGGGTCTTTTCCAGGGAGTCTTCTCTTCTCATGAGGTGGCCAAAGTATTGGAGCCTCAGCTTCATGACCTGTCCTTCCAGTGAGCACTCAGGACGGATTTCCTTCAGATTGGATAGGTTTGATCTTCTTGCAGTCCGTGGGACTCTCAAGAGTCTCCTTCAGCACCATAATTCAAAAGCATCAATTCTTCGGTGATCACTTCCATACATCACTACTGGGAAAAACATAGCTTTAACTATACAGACCTTTGTTGGCAAGATGATGTCTCTGCTTTTTAAGATGCTGTCTAGGTTTGTCATTGCTTTTCTCCCAAGAAGCAGATACGCCCCCCCCCCCATCTACATTGGAAGAAACAGAAGTGAGTCCGTGCAAAAGAAGAATCAGACGCTAGTGGCATGTCATTTTGCAACTGCAGTGTTGTGAATGCAGACCAAGCATGTTTCTGCAGATAAATCTTATCCCCTGGGTGGAATGGGTAGAACCAGCACTATGACACAGCCTGAGACACTAAATGACTTCTCTTTTTATCAGGGCAGTGTCCATAATAACCTTGATGTATTTTGCCATGCCAGTATATCATATAGTATTTAATGTCAAGGCTTGGCTCACAGAATTTTTTGTATGACTTAGAAGTGGAATTTATTGCAACAGAGCACTGCAGTGCACCCTCACCTCCTAGCAGAAGTGCTTGTCTTCAGGGTTTCAGCCCGGCAGCCATGCCCTGCTGAAGAGTTCTATGAGCAATCAAGAGCTCAAACATTACTTGACTACTAAGAGCATACTTAATCCTCGCTGGGGATTTTTTGTTCTCAGTGGGAAAAATAAAGTTGCATTTCTACAAACTGTACTTTGGATTTGCCTGAGCATGTTGATGCCTCTATTTGAGGCAGTATTTCTCTGTATACCAGCTGCTGGAAATCACAAGCTGTTGCACTCAGGTCCTGCCTGCAGAATTTTCATAAGCATCTAGTTGGTCACTATGAGAACAGAATCCTGGACTAGATTCACTGGTCTTAAGCCTGATCAGTAGGGCTCTTCTTATGCTCTTATTTCAATTGCAGCCTCCAGTGTCCTTCCCCGGGATGTTTGTGATCAGATGGAACACAGACTAGCCAAAAATAGTGGAAACTCACCCACCCGCAGCATTAGCAGAAGCTCATCAGATATCACTGGATTACAGTAGTCAGAGAACTCTAAGCATTCCCATACATATTGCCTCTGGTTTTAAGACTGGAAGCAAGACTCCTAAATAGTTGATTTTGACAGGTTAGCCTGATTTACGGATGATGACTGTAACACTACATCCACTTAGATGGGTAGGTCTTTTGAACATTTGCTATTCCTTAACTAACTCAATCAACTGCAACGTTTATATTCTTACATAATCTAAGGCTGGCTGTGCTCTGGCATCACACATAAATAACTGAGCTGGGTCATTTATCAAACGGAGCTAGCATTTCCTGCATAGTACTACTTTCATATACCACCTCAGTAATTATTTCATGGATTGAATGAACCTTGTAAACCTCCCCTCTTGGTTCCAGATACATGAGGGCACTGGGAGATACATCCCTACATGCCATAGACTGCATATTCTGAGCCTCAGACACAGCCCAATGGTAGCAATAAATTATTATCTCCTAGTAAAATCATGCTATTTATTAGTCAGTTTAATTTCTGCTCCCAATTATAAAATATGTATGCAGAGTCTATTATGCATGCAGAGTTGGTTGTGCTAAAAGAAGTCAGAAGTAACTTCAAATTCAATGTGATTCATTCCCTAGAAAGTATGTTTGAGATTGTAACCTAAGGCTATATAACCTTGCTAATAAGTGTCTCTCAATGAACTCAGTTGGACTTATTTCTGAGGAGACATGCGAAAGATTTCACTGCGCATGAGCAAGCAACCTGGCCAGGTAGTCTGTAGGCTGGGGCACAGCCTCATGTGCCCTCTTTGCTTGGAGAGGAGTACATGAGTGTGCTCTGCACATCTGATCTATCCCATGGAACATAGACATGGAAGAATGAAACAATAATCAATAAATGTGCCAGGTTGCACAGAACATACTGCATGTAGGAAAAAGAAAGTATACAGATCTGAAACTTGCTACACATACATGCATAGAATGTAATACCTCAGAAATATATACTTTTTTTTTGGAATAAATGCAGTTTCCCCACTAATCTGAACATGAGTGGCTTCCAAAAATAGCCCCTTCCCTCTGTCTCATAGATTTCCTCTCTAAAAGGGATAAAATAACAGGAGAAGCAATTAATCTTTGATCCCAATTCTTTTTCTCATCCCCTCATGGCCTAATTCATAATCTTAAGATGTCTGATACAGAAACACCAGCAGCCTGATTAAAGAGTTGATAGTGGGGTCATGTAGTGCCAAAGAAGTGTGGAGGTTTTTATAGAATGCCAAGTATATGCCATGACTGACTGGCTTGGTGTGACACAATCCACTGGGAAATTCTCCTGAACCTGTGCCATTAATCTGCAAGGCAGTGGCATATGAACCCGGCTTTCATGGTGTGTTGTACGCTAAATAATCAGCCCCTCTTGGGTTTATTGGGGGTGGAATGCAAGTCTCCCAAGACAAACTACAATTGTGATGACAGGGCAGAAAAATGTTACCTTGCAAATTATATTGCTTTAGCCTGTTGTTTTTAATCAGACAAACTTTACTTTATCCTTAATTTTTTGAAAAGAACATCAGTGTTAAACAAGTTGCAAAACTGCTCAGGGAATAGGGGAGGGATTGTTATGCACAGCTACCAACCAATCAGTGCTGGGCACAGCAAGTTGCTGCTACAGACCAGCAGAACCACTTTTCTCTTATCTTGACCCTGGAAAGCATAGTTAGCAATTTTCCATCACTTTTCTTATCAGACCTTTTTTTTTTTTTTTTTTTTTTTTTGCAGTTGGCAAAGCGACAGGATAATTTCACTGGAAAGTGTGGGATAATGACCAGTTTGTGTGAATAAACAGCCTGTCTGGAAGTGCCCTAACTTGTGTTGGGACACACATACTTGGGAAATGGAATTGAAGGGAATAGTGGCAGTGTGAGTAGCACAGTGGGTAGTAATGGCCGCCACTGCCGCCAAGTGATGGCCGAGAGGATGGAGACTGAGGAGACCTTGGACCTCCCATGTCATCAGGTCCCTAGAGGGAAATTCCCTGTTCCCTCAGCATGTCTTCAGCCAAATCCCTCTCTGCCTCTGCATCTCTCTTCCAAAATGCTTCTGCTTTAAGGTGGAGGGGTGGGACTGTTGCATTCACATACGTACATGGATAAATGCCCCATCTGTCAGGAAACTGACATAGCAAGTTGTTCTAGTTGCTGAGACAGCAGCTGACCAGCCTTGGATACACAGTATGGAAAGGCAGGATATAAAGTTTTATCATAAATAAATATAATAAAATATAATAGCAATGTGCCTATATCTCCTCTTACAACTGTGTTCTGTTTGGGAATTCTGTCAAAAATCAGAGCACTCTGTGAATGTATTTGGCTCCAAGTTCGTGTGCAAAACAGGGACCGTTCCCTGCAGTCTTGTGCGTTGCTCAGACATTATCAGGCAAAGACCCAACTAGAAGAAGCACCAGTAGAATGTTAAATTAAACCTAGCTTTGTTCATAGGCTGGCATATGATATTGCCATAATGTTCATTTCTTCTCTGACAGCACCTTAGAAGAAATGAAGCACTTGAATTATTTGTGAATAGGCAGCCAAACAAATAATCTAATTGTAATCACTCTTTGCAGTTTGTGTCACCAGCCTTAATTGCCTCATACAAAAAAATGAACCTTGCAAGCTACTAGAATATTAAATCTGATGAGATAGGGAACATTGGAAGTTTCTGTGAATATCTTAATCTATTCAGAAAAATATTCTGGTAATTAAAAAAATACTGATTGAGATCAAACTAAAATTTTGGACAGAAGCATTCTGTGGAAACTGAAACAGTAAAAAAAGCTGTTAATTGTTGAGAATTTTAGCTTTGATTTAAAACAAAGACTGCTGTGAGCTCATTGCTGCGACCCAAATGGTTTGAAAATGTGTAAACTTCTTGCCAAATACCCAGAAATCAATGAGAAACCTTGGGAAAGATTTCAGTTAGACATCTGGGAAAGAGATGGAAAAACTGGAGACTTCTACTGCTATGCAACCTTCTTGTTGGCTCAACATACATTCATATTAAGTGAGGAACTTACAATGAGTGAAACTCAATGAAGGCACAGCAGCTGTAGTTATCTCTAAATAAACATGCTTAGGATTGCAATGTTAATGCGGCAGCTAGACTGGTGACTGGGAGTAGCCTCTTAGACCATATAACACCGGTCCTGAAAGACCTGCATTGGCTCCCAGTAAGTTTCCAAGGCACAATTCAAAGTGTTGGTGCTGACCTTTAAAGCCCTAAACGGCCTCGGTCCAGTATACCTGAAGGTGCATCTCCAACCCCATCATTCAGCCCGGACACTGAGGTCCAGTGCCAAGGGCCTTCTGGCGGTTCCCTCCCTGCGAGAAGTGAAGTTACAGGGAACCAGGCAGAGGGCCTTCTCGGTAGTGGCGCCCACCCTGTGGAACGCCCTCCCACCAGATGTCAAGGAAATAAGCAACTATCTTACTTTTAAAAGACACCTAAAGGCAGCCCTGTTTAGGGAAGTTTTTAATGTTTAATGCTGTATTGTGTTTTTAACATTCGGTTGGGAGCCGCCCAGAGCGGCTGCTGAAACCCAGCCAGATGGGCAGGGTATAAATAATAACTTATGATTATTCTAAATTATTATTAATGTGGAGAGCTGCCTTTCTATACCCTTTAAGCACTATCTCATAGTCATGGTTAGGTTTATTAAACAATGACAGATTGATGGATTTTCCTCCCTACTGTTTTAGTGTATGCACAAGGGTGAAAGTAAGATTCTAAGCCATGGCAGTCATGGTGAGTATATATGGAGTCACTCAATTGAGGTTATTCTAGATTAGATATCATGCAGTATATGGTTATTATGCATGTTGTCTTGGAATTATAATAGCATTTTTCTTGCCAGTGCAAAACTAATTTACACCATGTCCAGAATCTCTGGTTCTGCAATATACAAACTGGAGCTTTTGGGCACTTCTGCATGGAGGACTTCTGACTTTCCCCCCTTCTCATTCTGCTTTTATCAGAATATGGGATAGCACAGCATTGTCCACACTTTTTTGAATGTTAAGTTTTAACATCCATGCTGTGCTAGCATAGATGCATTTTCCATTCTTCCCATCTACTACCTTTATACTTCACTGAGCATTCACACAAAGAGCCAAATAGGGAGTGGTTTTTGCAACAGTCCAGCCATAGGAATTGTTTGATGTACACTTGTGCATGTATCTTAAGTTTAAAAAGCAGTTTGGGGATTTGTCATGATAATATTTTAAAGTGAAAGCGCCATCAGTGCACGTGCACACTGTATTTCCTTGCATAATTTAAAGAGCTTTTCTGCTAAAGTCCCTGTGTGTTCTTTAAATTCAGGCATTTGTTGAGATGGGGAGCTTTTTTTGCAGGGGGAGCAGAACAGATGCTAAGAAGAGATTATGAGAAATATGTAGATTCCTGCACAGGTCCTACATATACACTCTTCGGAATAATGTCAGTTTTCAGCACAGTGGTCCAAACTATGTTCAAGATTTCAACACAGCTCCATCAGAATGAACAAATTATAGCAATACCTGACCCATTAAATCTCCTTATCTATAGAGTGTATCATGGCATATGAAATATGAAATCTATTATCTATAGAGTGTATCATGGCATATGAAATTGATAATACTGTATTGAGGGAAGAGACAAATACGGTATATTTTGCAGCTGTTTTAGAAGACAGCAGATGAACGGAAATGACAGAACACTACTATCATATTAACTTAAAGCAAAGGGAAGTATTAAAAACATTCCAAACAGAAAGCACTATCTTTCTGAATCAGTCTGGGAAATCCATGTGAAAATGAGAAAGCATGGCATGGATCACAACTCTGACTTCCATGGGTAGGAGGTTTTCTTCTGTTTTTGGAAGGGCTTTTGATCCAGCATAGGCTCCTGCTGCTAGAAGAAGGTTGAGGTGAATTTTGCCAGCGATTATGAGATTGAGAGGCTGCTGATTGGTTGTCAAACCAGGCATTACTGGTACAGCAATTGCTACTTAATTGAATCATGCAATGAATGTGTGTTTAACACAGAAACCAGACATTAAAATAGCTGTAGATATTAGACATTTAATAAAGCTTTAGAACTTTAAAAAAAACAAAAACACCTGGGGTATTTTCAGCCATTATGAAAAGTTCTATATTTAGGATGTGTGACATTACATTGCACAGCACTAAGAAGGAAACTGAATGCTTTATACAACCTTTTTCCATGTTATAGATAAGAAAAAATATTTTTGCTTGGACACCCAAGTCTATTTTAGTGACAATATCAAGCATACTAATGTAGTTAAGGGCTTCAGACAGTTTTATTCCCAAGCCTTTATCCACTTAACATGGCTCTGGAAAAAAAAATTGTCCCTAGTGATAGTTAATTATAAATGTGTTTGTGCAATATTTCAGTGGAAATTGGTATAGTAGCTTAGGGCATCAGGAGCAAGCTTTTTGGTTTGTATGCACAAGTGAAGCATACACTTGTTCTAATTTGGGGGGTGGGGGCAGACTTCAGGCCAGTGTGATCTCATTTGTTTTTCATTAAAACTCAAAAGATCTACCAGCTGGAGCCAAGGGCAAAAGATATACACTTACAGTTAAAGAAAGGGACGGGATGTAACTCAGTAGGAGAGCATCTGCTTTGAGTGCAGAAGTGCCTACCTTTGGTCCCTTATCTCCAGGTAAGGCTGGGAATGTCCCTGGTCTGAAACCCTGGAGAGTCAACATTCAACCACTGTGCACAATACCGAGCTAAATTGGCCAATGGTCTGAGATGGTAGAAAGCAGCTTCTTATCTTCCTAATTAGAAACCCATGAATTTGTTTTTAATACCAGAACTTAATGGAGGTCACAGTCCCTCTACATAAAACCCCATTCCTGGGTATCAAATGCAGATCACCACTTCATTTCGGTGTTATAAAATGAGGTAGCAATTTTGTCGTTGTCACTGTTAAACTGTTGGGGGGGTCAGAAATGCTTGTCAGTCTACTTCACTTTACTCAGATATCTACTAGTGAAGCTATCTTCAACTTTGGGTTC
Organism: Podarcis muralis; assembly: GCF_964188315.1. Taxonomy (NCBI): domain Eukaryota; kingdom Metazoa; phylum Chordata; class Lepidosauria; order Squamata; family Lacertidae; genus Podarcis; species Podarcis muralis. The sequence goes on from NC_135655.1 coordinate 71,383,767, forward strand.
CCATATGTCATTGCACTACAACACCCATAATTCTTTGAAAATCGGCTAAATTGTCTGGGGATACTGGGAGTTGGAGTGCAACAAGATCTGGGAACCTAAGAACTGTGGGTCCCAATCTACACTTGTTCTCGTCCTCTGAGCAAGACTGTATACTGCAGCACCGCACTGCAAAGACAGACAAAGGTCTTAGCCTGAATCTGCCATACCCAGGCCCACTCCAATTCCTGCCCAGCCTACTGTTGCTTATGGTAGTCCTGCTTTAGGGCCTATGCAAAGCCATTATTTGTTTGCTTGTTACTTTATTTTTATTTTATTTATTAAATTTGTCTACCACCCTTCATCTCTACATCTCAGGGCAGTTGACAGCAATATGATATTGTTTGTTTAAAATATTTCTATCCCACTTTCCCCCCTGACAACCAGCATCCAAGGTGGCTGATAACAAGTGAAAAACAGCACATGATAAACATGATACATTTTAGAAAGTAGCAGGAAGGGAGGTGAACTAAGCTCTTAAGTGAAAGTTTTTACTAGGAGGCTAGGACTGGCCTGGTTCCAAGCTGCAGCAGACTGTCTGTGATTCACTGCGCATGCTCCAGTTAGTCCTATTTAGAACCTGCCAGAAGAAAGTAGGGCAAGAATTCAACTCCCCTCCTTTTCTTCTTTTTATTTGCCAAGCCCTTCCCTTCAAAGATTCAGGTTCCTTTTGAGCTTTTCTCCTTTCCATCTCTCCAAACAAATTAAAGTGATAGTCTAAGACTAGAGAAAAGTTAGAACTACCCAGAGAGGCTTAACCATTGGCCATGCTGACAGGGACTGATGAGACTTAGAACCCAAAGGTATCTGGAGGACAACAGAGCCCCCATCCCTGATCTAGGCAGTGGGTCTTCCTAAGTTGTTTTTCATCTGCTATGCATACAGGCTGATAAACTAAAACAATATTTCAGCAACTTTGTTTTTGTTGTTTTTTTAATCTGTCCCTTATACAATTAACAAATCTATTTACCAGACCCTCCAAGATGGAACCTACACAAATATAAAAACAGTTCTGAAAATGCTTTTTTAAAAAAAGCGTTTTTAAAAATACATTGAATTTTCCATAAGGCTCACCATCGCCATCTAGTGTCACATTGTATATTGCACTTAAAACACACTTAAAATGTTTTCTTTGCAGCTGTATAGCTGAGAAGTGTTCCTATTTTCCAGGGACGTCCCTGATTTAGAGAAGCCATCCCGGTTTCTGATTTGATCCCAGAATATCCCACTTTTCCTTAGGACGTCCCTATTTTCATTGGCAAAATGTTGGAAGGTATGAAATTATCCGACCCTTGAGTCATCTGAAGGCAATTCTGTATAGGGAACTTTTTAATGTTTAATATTTTAACTCCCGCTTATACATGGAAAGGCTTGCATTTGCTGCAGAAAATAATGTTACACTGGATCAATGGACCTGTTTAAAGATTGTCCCAGTTTTCTTTTCCAGGGATGTTAATGTTTTAACAGGGTGAATTTGGCAGCATCAACACAACAAACACGGAATAAATTGCTTTTAATCACTTTGATAATGCTATTGCTCTGGCAGTATAGCAGTGCAGATGCAATTTGCTGAGTCAGTCACATGAATAATGATGGGTCTTCCTGATGGATATGGAACTCTAAAAATATGCACAGGGCCAATAAATAAATCTCAGTTGTTCCAAAAATACCTAACTTATCATTAGGACAGTATTTCTATAAAAGGTCACTTGTTCTAAAAGGAGGAAATGCTGATCCAGGTTGTTCTCTTACATTTCGCATAGATTAAGAAAAGCTAGCCTTAAGAACAGAAACAAGTGCCAATCACTGTGGGTATAAAGACCAAAGCTAAAAATAAAATAAAATGCAGTTACATTATTGGCAGAACAAGGAGAATTCAGAAGGATGGAAGGGACCTAGTACACCAGTTTGTTCAATTGCCTACTCAGTGCAGAAAGGTATAATATCCCCAACAGATAGGCCTGCCATACGTCCGAATTTTCCTAGACATTACCGGATTTCAAAGATGGAATTGACGTCCTTGTGGAATTTCCAAAAGGCAGTGCTTTGTTAAAAAAAAGAAAAAGCTCAACATGGCAACCCTACAACAGATGTCTGTGCAGCCTCTGCCTGGAGATTTGTGTTATGTACTGAAGTTCTCACCCTGGGCCAGCAGGGGGATACTGTAGATAGTTATGCAGATAAGGGATCGAAAGTGACGTTCAGTGATTGGATAGTTTTAGAAAGTTGTTACAATTATGTGTACTGGAGCTCTATATAAGCAGGCTGACTGAACCCTTCAGCTCAGTTCTGTTCTGGCCTCTGAATAAACAAGAGCTGTTTGAAGAATCGCTGTGTCGTCTGATATGTTCACCCACAACTTAACAATTTGCATGCAAGCATTTTTATGGCCCCACCCCCAGGAAACACAGCAGGTGTCTCCTTCTGCAGGTGTGGTTGGGAGCTGCTCTTTAGATCTTGTAATTTGAGAAGTCCTGGTAGCTTCTCCCCCCTCCCCACCTCATGGCATAGGTTTTTTTTTTTTAATCAACTAACGTTCTCTGGGCACTAAGAAACACAATTTAAAAGCCTTATTATTATTATTATTAGTTTTTTAAAAAGCAACAAAGCAACAACTAAAAACAACAGTAAAGCTTTTAAATTGTGTTGTTCAGTGCCCAGAGAACGTTAGTCAGTGGACAGTAGATGAATATTGTTGATAGATAAATATACAGTGGTACCTTGGAAGTCGAACGGAATCTGTTCTGGAAGTCCGTTCGACTTCTAAAACACTCTGGAACCAAGCCGCGGCTTCCTATTCCCTGCAGGAATCTCCTGCAGCCAATCAGAAGCCGTGGAAGCCTCGATGGACACTCGGGTTCCAAAGAACGTTCACAAACTGGAACACTCACTTCGGTTTTGTGACATTCGGGAGCCAAAATGTTTGACTAGCAAGGTGCTCCACTTCCAAGGTACGACTGTACTAATTTTCAGAATGGTGACTACAACCAGCTAAGAAAGGATTGTCAGTAGTTGAACAGTTGTGTTTATCAGCCTAAAATAGTTGTTCTCATTCTGATTCCCTGCAGCTTTTTCTGTGGAGTAAGAATATCTGGAAAGCTCTTGAAGCTTGGACTGAATGTGGTTTGACAGGCTTAAGGCGAAACACCACAGATACTTGGAAAAACCTAACAAGGGATTCAAATGATACATGGCAGGACAAGAGAGGTTAAGACAGTGGTACTGAAATGTTCAGCAAGTTGGTTCTAGTCTCAAAAATGTGTGCTGCACTGATGTGAATGGCCATCACTGCCACACTCAAAATGGAGCCACGCCCACTGGTTAGCCTGAATTTTGTATGCGTTTATGTGAATTGCCAACCTCCTGTTGTCTAGAAGAGCACTGCATTATTTTTTTATTGAAACTGATGACTTCTTATCCTGTGCCTCATGCGGACAAGGTGACCTTTTCTGACAAATGGCAAGTTTTCCCTACTTCTGGGAACTGTTATGAGGTTATCACATTTTACCAGCCAAGATGCATAACCAGTTTATTACTTTAATTAACTCTAGGGAGGGGGGAAATCTGCTGCTTTAAACAATGCTTACTGACAAGTATCAAGTGCTTTTGAGCAACAACTGTGCTGTAAAATGCATTGGAAGGTCTCCTTTATTCTCTACAGTAGTCAACTGAAGGAGGGCTGCAAACAGCTGAGTTGACATGAAAAGCTCACAAATTCCCTATTAAGTGTGCTGTACCCAATGGCCTGTGAAACCTAAATGAGTCTAAGTAGATTATCCCATTACTCAAGATTCAAGAACAATGGCAGCAGTAATGCAGCAGAAGTGAGGAGTGGACCAGCACAAGGACAAAAGGCACTGCTTCAGGTTTTCTGCCTATGTGTGAGTACAAGTGATATTTCAAGAATTTGGGTGCTGGCTTGGAATTCCTGCCAAACCACTGGGGGTTGCTAATAAATGGCAATACCAGAGGTTCCCAAATGCAGCACCCCTTGATTGTTTCATGTTCTCACCCCATGACTCTTCTCCCCATCAAGGTGCTCCAAATTCAGTCAGAAGGTCAGTACAAATGCTTCAGCCAAAATTGTTTGCATTTTCACAATCTTTTTAATAAGTATAATACATTGTTTTGTTTTATTTATTGCATTTATATCTGGCCTTTCCCCCGCAAGGAGCACAAGGTGGCATACACAGATCTCCGCAACAATCCTGTGAGGTAGGTTAGGTCATGACAGTCTGGGGATTTGAATCCTGGTCGCCCAGGTCCTAATCACCACTGCACCAAGGCTATTCCAGATGTGTTTATTCAGCATTTGTCCTGATTTGCTTGCACAAAGCTGATTTTTGGAAGGCATCAGTTCTACAGGGGGAAGGAAAAGTCTAACATCACATCCCCCACTGCCCCGATCCATGAGTGTGTCCTATTTCAGAGGTCTGCTGCAGTCATGTCTAGATCCTTCCACATAGTTAGATATATCCTGTACTGTCATCACTACAGCAGCATTTGAACTCAAAATAACCTTCATCTCAGTATCTGGGTTAAAAGCTGGCCTGGACCTATGTGAGTGATCTCCGCTATTCTATTCCATACTCAGTGTTCCATAGCATCTTCTTTAGCAGAAATAATGCTTGAATGAGTCTTATTTTTGACCTTTGTAATATATCCCTCGAAAGGATTCCTGGATAGCTTGGTGGCTGCTGACAGCATGAGTAAACCACTTCAAACAGTTCAGTCTGTAATTTAGAGTCCATATATTTTTTTACTGAGACGCGGGTGGCGCTGTGGGTTAAAGCCTCAGCGCCTAGGACTTGCCGATCGAAAGGTCAGCGGTTCGAATCCCCACGGCGGGGTGCGCTCCCATTGCTCGGTCCCAGCGCCTGCCAACCTAGCAGTTCGAAAGCACCCCCGGGTGCAAGTAGATAAATAGGGACCGCTTACTAGCGGGAAGGTAAACGGCGTTCCGTGTGCTGCGCTGGCTCGCCAGATGCAGCTTGTCACGCTGGCCACGTGACCTGGAAGTGTCTGCGGACAGCGCTGGCTCCCGCCCTATAGAGTGAGATGAGTGCACAACCCTAGAGTCTGGCAAGACTGGCCCGGGCAGGGGTACCTTTACCTTTACCTTTAATATATCCCTAGAAAGGATTCCTGGATAGCTTGGTGGCTGCTGACAGCATGAGTAAACCACTTCAAACAGTTCAGTCTGTAATTTAGAGTCCATATATTTTTTAAGAAATCAGTTCAGTGGCATGGCTCTTGGTTATACTAAGACTGTGTACACATTGCAGCTTACTCTGGCTCTAGCACACTCCCACCCCTGGAGTTTGAAGCCAAGTACACATGACGTTAAGCCACAATCCACAGGTATTCTGTAGCTTCTTGAGAAATGTTCCTGTTTAACGCCCTTTCACCCAAACCAGCTTTCATCTGATTAAAAAGTAGAAGCCGCTGTTGGGCTGAGGTACGTACATTTGAGGCAGCTGTTGTGCAAGTGCAGATGACTACTTCTGTGAGTTGGAGTTTGGCATGGGGAAACAAATCAGGTATAATAGGCCTTGGGTGAAGACATCTCTGGGGTGAATAGTAACATAAAAAAGTGACTTGGAATGCAGTGGGCGGAAACAACCTTGCTGTGTTTCAAGCTGCTAATGTCTGCATAGTTGAAGTTTCTAATATAGTACACTCACATGTCCTAGGGTGTGCTCAAACTGAAAATGTCCGCCTGAGATATCCATCACCAAAAGGAGGTGAGGATCCAAGTCAGATGCAATCAGTAAGACTGGAGCTCTGAAAGAAACTGCAAAGCACAGCCAGATCCTCAGAGAGGATGCTAGCTGTGGACCATGCACAACTTCTGAGGCAGAAGGAGCACGTAGCCTCAACAGCATCATGGAGCAACTGGCATAGCTTTACAGTCTGGGCTAGGTTGTGAAGATGGAAGCCCCACCTGCTCAGTGCTGCATCTAGGTTCTTAACAGACCTGTCTCTTTCAATACTTTCACTGGCTTCCAGTCCACTCCTGGATCATACACAAGTTTCCGTATCTTCACCTTTAAAACCCTCCATGGCTTTGCGCTTCCTTAAGAGCTCTGTACTTGTTTTCCAAGACATCCCTTCCTGTGACTTTTGCTCATCCTGCTCTCCCACCCTCAGCCATTCAAACATCTCCTGCTTGCTGAAACGATTCCATCCATTTCCCCTTGCTGCCTAGAACTGTCTCCCAGAATCACCTCGCTTGTTTCCTTTTCAAGAAACGTTTGGATCACCTCTAGTCCCTGTGCCTTATTGTAACTAATTCCAAGTATGTAAAACTGAAATAATCACATATCCTTACCCTGCCTAACCTTGTCCTTTCTTATGTTGTTTCCTAGTGTCTTGTTTTATATAGTAAGCCTTTGGAATAAGGACCTGTCATACCTGTTCTTCATAAAGTGCTATGTACATAGATGGTGCTAAGTAAATAAACAGGCTGCTCTACGGTAATAGAATATTTGGACCTAGGTTTGAATTGAATAGCTTTATTGTTCCATGGCTCTGTGTTTGAGCCACATAGCATATGGAGTCAAATTGGGGGCAGCAGCAGGAGTGGGGAGAGAACACCAGTCTTTAAGATCCCAGAGGCTACTTTTGAATAGTTTCCCTATTTATTTTATTTATTGCATTTATATCCCACCTTTTTTCCCAAGGAGCTCACATTCCTTTTCTATGCATTTATTGTGAGCTGGGTGTATCTGACTTAATTCTATTCATTTAAACCATTTATAGAGCTCCCTTCATTTAAAAAAGAAATCAGGGCAGTTCACAGTTGCTAACAAAAACATCTCCCTCCCTTCCCTCAAGCAGCAAGCTGTGCTGGATTGAAGTCATTTCTCTGAAGAGAAGGAATCATTCTATTTGCAGAACTGAGGCTGCATGCACACGACATTTTATTCTAGAATCAATGGAGACTTTTTTCTACATAGTCCGCACACAACCTAGATCTACTGCATGTTGTTTGCCCTTGAAAAGCGTTTCTTGAGAAATTGGTTTTGTTCCAAAAATAAAAGCTCCTTTCAGACTGAGTCTGCATTACCCCACAGTTTGTCCATTTGAAAGCAGATGAAGGCAGTGGGGAGGATGTAGCCACACCTGCCCAATGACATTGGGTAGGCCTTCTTCATTCACCTGGATTGGGCAAGGAGGTAAAGGTATGGATAGCCTAATCAAGGGGAAGGTTTTAAATAGGCAGCAAGTTAGCACACCCATCCTGGTAGATTGCAGGTTCTAGAATCAATCTTGATTGAAAGCAGCACTGTGTCACTATAACCACTGTAGTAAATCACCATGTGCGGTAGAATTGGGAGACAATTTGAACAAGTGAAGAAGATTGGCCAGAGCCCATGCAGAGGTTATTAACCTGCAGAGAACAGCATGTTAGGTTCAAAACTGAAAGCTTGTTTCTTCAGTTCCTGAAGCGACAAAATCACCCATCAAATAAGCAGGCTGACAGGAAGAGTGTGCAACAGGTTTTCACTAGATGAAATGCAATTTACCTCCTTTCTAATGGATTAAAAATCATTTAGTTACCCTGAGATAACACCTCTTAGTATTGTTAAGTGTAAATAAACAAAACATATCCTGAGATAAAAGAATCATGTTTTTAAAAAGCCTTCCTCCCATTTATACATATGATTAAATGTAAATATATTTCAGATGTAAAGCAATCTGTCCTTCATAGATGGCTGTACTAGGAGCTAGTGAGAGCTGGAGAATCAGACCAGAATAAAATTACTAGTTGGTAATAAATGCCCTGCTTCTATAAGCACTTTGCAGCTTTTCTAAGCTCACTTATTTCCATTGTTAATAATAATTCCACCCCCAAGAAGTAGTAAGATTAAAGGGGGGGGGGGAATCGTAGTGAAAGTGTTTTGTACCGCAGTAATAAAATGGAAGCTGTAAGCGCAACTCTATGTGATCAACAAGCCTGTGATTTGCCACGAGGCTGGAGGGAAATGGCCCCAAGAACTCTAGAGCATTCAGTGCTGTAAGAACACGCTGCTTCAGGAAATCTGTGGGAGGATATTACTGTGTTTGTAAATGCCTGGCCTTTGTGCTGCTCCCATGGTTTCTTTTAGTTCAACTTTAATTTGCACTCTTTGAAAAGCTCTTTTCAGGACTCATTAATCTAGCCGCCTAGAAAGCTTTTCAGCCACCATATACTACTGCATACCCAGTTTGCCTGACTTTTAGAGCAACCACAAATCTCACCGAAACCAATGGGAGCTGCAGGCACCTCCTGTTTTCCTGACAAAGTGGCAAGAGCCTTAAGTTTGTGTGTAGGAGCTTGGCTCACCGGGGAGTGTGTCATCCTTGATTACCCATGTGCAGCTTTGGCTACCTCCAACACATTTATTACCCACTCGCTGCCTGTCAAGAGCTGCACTTACGGGCCAGCGCACCAGAGGTCTCTTACCATGCATGTCTTTTAGTGGGCTGCTTTTTTCCTAACACCTACCCTTTGCCAAGTATTTATATGTCTAGACCTACTTCCACTTGGATTTTTGGCCTCTGCAGTGGGTCAAACAGTATAAAAGCCATCTCCAATGACTAAGCAGCTCATAAAGGAGCCTCTCACAAAAGTTGAAGCTCTCTGTTGAGGGAAAGGATGGCAGAGATGTATTGCTCCTGCTGATAAGCTGCTATAGACACCTTCAGCTGAGAGGCATAGTCCTTCCATATGCTGGAATTTTGACCTGGGTGCCAATTTGAGCGATAGCTGAGGTAATATGCAGCAGGGTTATGGCTCAGTGGAAATATATGTGCTTTGCATGCGAAAGACCCCAGGTCCAGTTCCCAGGATTTCTGGGTAGGCCTGGAAAAGATCCCTGTCTAAAAAAACCCCTAGAGAGATGATGCTGAACTCAGTGTGCGACTCAGCATAAGGCAGCTTCCTATGTTCTTTCCTATAACTCCACTCGTAGGGCTAAATTCCCACAACCAAACTGACATGAGAAAGGGAGGAGGGTTAACCATTCAATTGCTTTACCAGAAGCATGGCATGCAACTCAAGCAACTCTCAATGCACATGTGAATTAAAATCCAGGCTCCGCCATTGATTCTTTTTAGGAACCAAACTGTAGTATATAATACAATTATATACTATGGGAAATTAACATGCATAAAAGGAAATAGGATAATATATACCTACTGGCTTAAGACGATGGATTCTCCACAGCCAAATTTCAAGGGCAATGCAGAGATGAAATTATGGCCTGGAAGGATCAAGACTCCAAGCAGATTGGCCTCACCTCCCCATTCTCAGTTTAAGATGTTATCCTTGCTTTAGAGCAGAGTGAGGAATCGGTGGTTATCTGCCCGAACACATGCCTTTATAATGCCTGCTGGTACCATTAAGTGTATTTTCTTAATAATGGCGAAGAAGCGATTCTGTAGTTTCAGAGGATCCCAGAAGTAAAGCTGGGCCTTTCAAATTTCAAGCCCCAGAAAGGGCTATCTTGAGGCAACATCCTCAGCAGCTGAAAATCCATGTTATCCCTTTACCAGTACTGTGCTCCTCTGTCAGTGAAAACAGATGCTACCTTGTGGTGATATCTCTTTAAGAGGCTTGTTGTGTTTTGGAGGGAAACCCTCTGGGAGGTTTATGTAGGAGGGTGAAGCCTCATCTGGACATCAGGTGGGAATTGTGTATGAGCCAGCTAGTGCAGGATAGGATCATTAAGGAGCAAATACTAAACCTAGCTCGTGGCCGTAAAATAAATGAAACAACATTAAACTGAAGAAATTTTATCTGACATCTGTCTTTACCTGTGTGTCTGAGAGAACTACTAAATAGTCACATGTTCAAGAACAAATGTGCATGGTGGCTGAGGTAAAGATTAGCTCTCAGCTTATTACTAAAGGTATTACTGATTACAGCCACTAACCATCATGAAATACCTCAGCTCTTATTGGGAGTGGGGGGAACAAAAGTCAAACTGCTCTTTCTTTATGCCCAAAGCACACAGTGGCTGCAGCCAGATGCAACCGAGTTGCTTGAAAAGTGTAGTTTTTCATTAAGGTCTTTGGAGCTTATTGCAGGAGACAGAAGCATCTATCATGTGTGATCGATCTGTTAGGCTTCCTGCCTGATCTGAGTGGAAGTAAAGTGCAACCTCACCTCTTTTTATCTATTAAAGAATCTTTCAGTAAGCTTGGGAGTCTTGAGATGACTAACAAATAGTTAGAGCCAGTGCAGGATTGATGATTTCTAGAGGTGCGAGTTAAAATATGGAGGGTTAGTGTGATTCAGTGATTAGAGCTGTGATGACAACATGAATTGGGAGAAACAGGTTCAAATTACCACTCAGCTGTGTGAACTTCACAAAGTGACCTTGGCCTAGTCCCTATCTCTCTCAGCCTAGTTTACCTCACAGGGTTGTTGTGGCGGGCAGGAGAGAAGAATCATGTATGCTGTTGTGATCTCTTTAGAGGAAGGATGAGATAAAAGTGTCTTGCAGATGGGGGAATAAGGTGGCTTTATATTTTTGTGCTGTTTAGCAGGGCATGAATGAGAGACATGTAATGATCTACAACACTTGTTAATAGGCAAAGCAGCTTGAAGTGCAGTTGCCAAGGATCCTATGCAGCATTTATAATATGGTAGTTAGCCTGGTTTTCTATGTTCATATTTAAAAACAGGCTCCTTGTGAGAAATATTATGTTCTCCAGACTGGTGCCCTCCAAATGTTTTGGACTACAAGCACAGTGGTGCTGGCTAGGGTTGATGGGAGTTGTAGTCCAAAACATCTGGAGGGCACAGGATTGGGGAAGGTGGTATTTGTTGAAAGTGCAACATCTGGGATCATTCTGTTTGTAACTTATGCGGTTAATTCTGTTTTCCGTGTTAGTCAACTACCCATGGGGAGGTGTTGCTTAGCAACTGGTCAGAGTGGCATATCTCTGGTGAGGTGGTGCCTGCTCTGATTGGCTGCATAGGTCTGAGAGGTGGATGTTAAGTTGCACTGTACATTAACTCTGTTCTCAGCAAGACCTGACCTAAGAAGGACAAAACCTCTTTTGCTTCTTTCTCCTCAAGCTGCATACCATTTCTCTCATTAATATGTTTCTCTTTGGACTCCATCTGTGTTATTTAAGTGACTTTGCTAACATTTTTAGACTTTGGACTTAAGTGTGGGGCCCCACATAACACCATTAACTTCAAAAGGTAGTAAGCCAACCCTGCTGTATTCCTGTTCATTTTTCTAAGTGGAGCCCTGGGCTATAAGTAGTGCTACTGGGGCTACTTATAGCTCTCCCCTCCCCCTTGCATCTGAAGATCTAAAGATGTAGTGATGTACTCACTTAATTTCTATCTCACTTTTCCTCAAAGCACCTCACAACAGCTCACTTTTATTCTCACTACAAGCCCACAAAGCTTCCAGAGTAAGGTTTGTGGAAGGGATTTCACCCTGGGCTTCCCTGGACTAAATTCCCTATCCACTGGCAGTTCAGCCTTGCCACTTGAACAATGTTGGTAGCTTTTTGTTCACAAAACAGGAAATTGTGTGTGTGTGTGTGATTAGGCACCCTGGAAACAGCACCAGTACTAAGTTATATGGTGCCCTTGTGCAAGATGTTCCCAGTGGGCACGCACCAACTAGATAAAAGGTAAAGGTACCCCTGCCCGTATGGGCCAGTCTTGACAGACTCTGGGGTTGTGCGCCCATCTCACTCAAGAGGCTTCTGGGTCACGTGGCCAGCGTGACAAAGCTGCATCTGGCGAGCCAGCGCAGCACACGGAATGCCGTTTACCTTCCCGCTGGTAAGCGGTCCCTATTTATCTACTTGCACCCGGGGGTGCTTTCGAACTGCTAGGTTGGCAGGCGCTGGGACCGAGCAGCGGGAGCGCACCCCGCCGCGGGGATTCGAACCGCCGACCTTTCGATCGGCAAGCCCTAGGCGCTGAGGCTTTTACCCACAGCGCCACCCGCGTCCCTTTACCAACTAGATAGTGACATGTAAACTACATTTCAAAAATTCCAATGGAGTAAAAAACCCGAAATAACTTAAGGCTGCTATTGATTACAAGTTGTTTTCCAGCCTTGTGAGTTGTAAAACACCACCACCACCACCATAAGCCTTACATTTCACATATTACACTGAACACAAGTAAATCTGTCACTACACATTTTGTGTGCTGTACACTTGCTCATTTATTATGCATCTCAACTATGGTTGTACACAGACTGTACATGCATTGAACATTACAGGTGAATAACTGCAGCTTAGCTATTTGTAGACACAGGTACACACATTGCATATTTGTGGAATGCAATGTGTGTTTTACTACAAAGAATTAAAATGCCTTAGCCAGATTGTGTTTCAAAAAACCTGAAATAAAAATCCTGAAACCAGCATCCCTTGTGAAACACCTGTCCCCAGTTCACCAGAAGATACACCTGCTGTAGCAAGCTTTTAGTAGCGTATTATATGAATGCAATCAGAGCAATTCTAAAGATCTGTTCAGCAACAGAGCACAAATAAAGCCAGCAGTTCAGATTAGTGGTAAAAGAAAAACCAGCCGCAGGTTTGCCAGTGAAGTTGTGTTTTGCCATTTTGAGTTAGCACAAGGACTTTGATCTGGCAAACACACACACACACAAAATGCAGTGCTTTCTGAATACTTTTCTTGGCAGCTTTAAGGCGGTAGCATTGGCTGCAGAAGAAAAGCTGATCACATGACCTGCATTCTAAAATGTTGCCAGGCCAGTGTCAACATACAACACTGCTGGGAGCATAGGGACCTCTGCTGATACTTCACAGCAACAGCTGCTTATGGGCTCTGCATAAAAGGGCAGTAATCTTGCTTTCCCCCTCCACCTGGATCACAAGAGATGTACTGCAGTGTTTTGGATTATTGCGTGCACAAACATGGAATCAAAAGCTTGACTGTGTTATTGCCATTCTCGTATTAACTCGAAAAGCTCTTCTCCAAAGTGCAGTATTTTGAGGACTCCAGGCAAGACCTAATTCCCGCCCCTCCCACCTCATCTAGAAAGCAGAGTTAACATGAAATATTGGGCTTGATTTAAATGTACAGTATCTCAAGCATCTTGTCCTAGTTTGTAAAATATTAGAATCCACTCAAAACTAAGTGCCAACAAATTCATTGTGAAAAATTTAAGCACATACTCAACTTTTCTACGGAAATCTGTGGTGGTATGTCTGTTATATGTCATTTTCAAGGCACAAGAAAGTTGAAGTTTCCTAAGGGATTGTTATTACTGAAATTACATCTCCTTGAAATAAGTAAAAAAGGCAACCTCTTTTACAGGATAACATTTACAAGTAGCTCCTTCTTCTTTCTGGGGGATGAAGCCTAAAACCTGATTTACTATTGGAAATGCATAATGAATAATTTTCTTCAGTGCAGGATATTTTAGGAGCAAGATAAATCATATGCTTTTTACACACAAAAGGTCTGAGAATGGATTCCTTCTGGTGCCAGCCAATGTAGAATATACAGTAGTATAAGGCAGCTTCCTGTGTGCCTTAAAATAGCTAATTTGCAAGTTAACAAAGCCTTTTGTGCATCTGCTTATCCACATACTATTTGTTGGTAGTTGTTGAAGTATCAAAGTTAAAAAATGGCACGGTCAATCGATTCACTTTGGGAATAGCTTAATTGGTTTAATAACAGCTTAAACCATCCTCTGTTTATACACTTTCTTTCAGGAATTTCAAGGTGTTATTGGTCCTTCCTCCCATTTTATCCTCCCAACTACCCTATTGGTAAGTTAGGCTGAGTCAGTGGCCTACGGTCAGCTTAGCAGTGAGCTTCATGGCTGGTCTCCCCAGTCCTATGCAAACTCTTAACCACTGTGTTTGTATTGTAGAAGATCAAAATTTTCCATTCTTTGATAATACTTTATATTTAACACTGCAGTTCTAGAGTCTACACAGAATATTCCCTGCCTACCCCACTGTGCTTCTGCTGCTCAGACGCCATCATTATGCCACATAAAGCCAACAGAAAGCTTCAGAGGAAAAACCAAATCCCTGCCGGAGGGCTGGATTAGTGTAGTAGGCTCTTATGCTATGCAATGCATGCCAGATTCTGCTTGTGAATAGAAATTCAAGCATTCTGTTCCTCTGCAGAAAACACTTTAAAAATAGAAAACCAATGCAAACTACCGTACACGGCTTTAACTCCAATAGTGTTTTTATTTCCCCTGGCCCCTCTTGGAGAACTCAAAATGTTTGACACTCTGGAAGCTCTCAGAACCTGCCTGTCTGTTTGGATCCAGTGTTCTTGAAAGATGTTTGTGTAATGTTGCATGCTTTTGCAGTACCATGCAAAAACATTCCCGAACCAGTCAACGGCAGAGGTGCATACGTATCTTTTGTGTGCTGCTTAACTAGGTGTCTTAAATAAAGCTTGTATCATTTGCTGCCTAAAGCAAAACGTAACTAGAATGTAATGAAAATAGCTCAGGGAACAGTGATGCTAAAGTGAATGAAGGCTTGGTTTCAAATGGTAATACTTCTGGCAATGCCTGAGTGATGGGGAAATGTTCATTAGTGAACAAAAAACTTGCAAGTGGCTCATGCTGCCTTTAACAATGGGAAAAAGGTGGAGGGGTGGAAGAAAGGGAAGACTTGGGAATATCCTTGATGTGGCAACAAGTCATACATCTGAATAGGGAACCCCTCGTTCAAAGTTGATTTTGTAGGGCAACACAAGTCATATAGAATCTATTTAGAGAACACCTTTCAGCCTGAAGTAGCCATTTTTTCCAACAACTGAAATATTTGTTAAAATGGCCTCTTATAAAGGGTGCTTCTTTGAACATTCTGGGTCATAGACTTGAAAGGGACCTAGTCCAAGCCCCTGCAATGCAGGAATCCTGCCCACAGCTATCCCTGGGTGGGCTTTCTGGTTAACAGGCAGATGCACTGTGCCGCCTGAGGTGCTGTCCTGGTGTGATTTCCTACAATGCATCAGCAGCTGTCACTTCTTGTTTCCCCTTTAGCCTGCAGTGTCTGCTCCAGAGGGTCCCCCCAACCCCTCTGCAGGTAAGATTTCTAGGGTGTATGGAGAGAAAAGGAAAGTTCCAATGCACAAATGGAAGCCTGTTGCACAAGGGGGGGGGGGTGACACTCACTGTTAAGACTGCTTATACATCAGTGAACAAGAAGTGATTTATATTCTCATCAGTTTAAGGAAAACTGCACAGCCCTTGGAAATAGGCAACTGCAAGAAGGAAGCCATTATTGGTTGTTTTTACATTCAAGTCTCAAAATTTCATTAATACTCAATTTGCAAATGGAACACTCTCCAATCTAGAACGAAATATAATATATTGTCAACATTTGCATCCTTCAATTATAATCGTATGCAGTAGCAGATAGTGAAGTGGAAGTCGCTGCTGCTTACCAAAAAACAAGGGCATGGCAGGGAGAACAGCATGGTGCAAATACACCACCACCACCACATTAGCTGTGCTGGTGCATTTGCATCACCACCATCTTGCTTCTCTCAGAAAGCTGCAGCGATTCACCTGCCAGGAGGTAAGGTAAGCACCTCCACCCCATCCCACAATCTGCTACTAGCTTACAACTCATGTAAATTAATTTGCAGCACAAAAGCAGTTTTACATTAAGAAATCTTTACAAATCTGGTGGAAAAAAGAGATTTTTATTCACATGGTCAAGATAACATCTTATTCTGCCAATTTTAAATAAGACAGCTCTACGGCATCCTTCTCTGAAGAGGCATTGCATGGGACACAAAAAATGACCGATGTGATCCCTCGGTGAATAGAACAGGTCTTACGCCACCAGAGCAGAAGCTGTGGATGATTCACTAGACAGAGGGAGGCAAAAGAGAGATGTCAAGATGTGGCAAGTGCAACACCCAAAAAGACTGCATTTAGGAATTTTATGACAATTCCAGCGGCTCACTCAGACATCCAAGGAAGGGCTGAGCCAACACAAAAGAAAAACCTTTCTGGTAGAAACTACAAATGTTTGGAACACAATCATCACAGCGAGCAATCTGCAAACGAAGCAACTGAATGCTTAAAGAACTATGGAGAAAATCTAGCCTAGTATACCTGTTAACAGGATTAGCACATATTTCTAAGTTATTCTATTATAGATGTACTACATATATAGCACCTGTAGACCAACAGTACTCACTTGGGCTGGAAAGAGTTCTTTTACAGAAGCATATCCCAATTGCATTTAATGGCTACATTACCCTTTAAAATAAAACTGAGCCTACAGGTAGCCAGCCTATTGTCAAATCAGATGTAACAGAAATTTTATGTTTAGAACATTATGACAGCAGCTTTCCTTGTGTAAGTGCTATCTCCCCCCCCCCCCAATCCAATGTCATAAGGTTAGGAAACTGAAACCTGCTGCCTACTTTTTTTTTCTTCATGGAAAATTTCTACACCAGGATCAAGAGCAAATTATACTTACTACTTCCAATTAGGTGGGAGTACCCTCTTGGTCTTGTAATAACGAGCAAGCCTATGAATTCTGCTCTCAATCAAAATGAGACGGAATTTGGCATCTTTATCCTAAGGAGGGAAAACCAATTTTCTTATAAATACTGCTTTTTAACAAAAGAAACTAACTAGAAATTGGGGGAAGGGGATGTTCAGTGAAATCTTACATAAAGGATTTCCCTAACCTAGAGGCATGATCTCCTGCAATTGCAGGTCCCATTTTATAATCTTGAGGATGGAGTATGACCAGCTTACTTACCTTCCGGTTCCTCTCAAGATGCTTGCGGACAGCCACAGCCTTCTTGATCAAGTGGTAAAGGTCTTCTGGAAGATCAGGGGCAAGTCCTTTGGATTTAAGAATCCTTAGAATTTTGTTGCCTGTCACAAAACGAACTTGGGCAACACCATGGGAGTCCCTGAGGATCACACCTAAAACAGAGAAATAATTACACACTTTTAGAAATACAAGACAACTCAGCTATGATTGGAAATGCTCACTCTACCAAGGAATTATTAGTCAATACAAGGGAAAACTATTCTGATGGAAATAAAAAATGGTTTCTAACAATTATCACAGAGAGCAACCTGAGCAAAACAGTGCTATGCACACTCAGAAATACAGGTACTTGATGGGTGTGTCAAGTATAAACTCAACCTAATGGTGACTACACAGCACCTTGAAATTTTAGAAGCAATGGAATTTGAGGGCTGAAACCAAAAAATCTTTGAAATTTAATGGGCTGAAATATTTATTTAGCAACACACACGTGCACGCACGCGCGTACACACACACACCTCCAATCCAATGTATTACATATGATTTAAGACTTATATGCTTAACCAAAGACAGAAATGCAGCTATACCACTACATCTGAGCACTCCACTAGCAATAGTCAAGCAACACAACTAGAACTGTAAAAACTCTATGTAGCCAACAGGAGTAATACCTGCCAAATGTGGTACATTAGCTCAACATACCAATTTGTGAGGGAGTTAGGCCCTTCTTCGCCAACTTGTAGATCTGTTCTTTGACATCATCAGAAGTAAGTTTGAGCCACTGTAATAATTCAATTGTGAGCCAGATTAGTTCACACATAGTTTATGTTGGTAGTATAAACTAACACCCAGAATCAAATTGGGACTACATTAACCATGCAATACATTACATCAATGCAGTTTTAGAAAATGCAACTGTCTAGGAGTGTTTCAAACAATCCTCTCTGCTAAATCTTAATGCATATCCTTGTAGCATTTATTTTCAGAAAATAGTGGTGCGCTGCATTGTAACCCCACAGTGGCTGCTATGCTGTTTTATTTGTTTTATGTTGCATTTTTGTTTTAATTGCTAGCTTTTAAATTGTACATATGTACAAATGTATACCACTTTTGTTCAGGAACACTATAAGCAATTGTAAAGAGATCCAAAACGACTACTCCAAACTAGTAAAGTGACAAATGTAATTCACTGTGAAAAACTATAAAGAGGCACATGTGTGTATGGGGGGAGGAGTATCAATATATGGGGTCTGAACCAGCAGAGACTGACCAGGAAGGAAATTTTGCGGTCATAGTCAACAGGTTGATAAAGAGAGTAAATGAGTTTGTGGCAGCTGCGAAAAAGGCAAATACCACGTTAGGGATCATTAGGAAAGGAATTGAAAATAAAACTGCCAGTATCATAATGCCATTATACAAATTTGTCTAAGACCATCAATGATTACTAACCATGATGATTTTGCTCCTCCTTCATGGTCAGATGCAACACACTTATGAATCCACTTGCTAAAAACTACAGGAGGAGAGAATGCTCTTTTGTGCTCAGATCCTGCTTGCAGGTTTCCCACAGGCTTCTAGGTGGCCACTGTGAGAACAAGATACTGTCCTGATCCAGCAGGCTCTTCTTATGTTCTTACCTTTCAAACCATTTCCAGTGCCATGCTAAACTGAATGTATACAGTTGCAGCTACAGACAAATTTCAGTGTGCTTCATTACTATAAATATTTGAGAAAGGCTTGCCTATTATTTAACTACCTGTTGAATGGAAGTGTTGCAGCAGAGAGTACTTCGCTGTACTAAGAGCTTTTAGAAAACAGGACACTTTGACAAATGCAAGATAGCATCACTGTTTAGTCTATACACTGTAGGCCAAAATAGTTTTCTACAATGGCAACCCACTTGAATATTATTTGACTGTGCACCATAATACATTCCCCACATTTGTTAAGTAGGATTACAAACAACTAAAGATATTACTTACTGTGGGCACACTTCGCCTATAGGGCAAGGCAGACTGGGACAGGCCCTTCCTGTGGGAAAAGAAACCGAAGGAATGAGTATAAAGTTTTAAACATGCATTTCTGGAAACATGGCAGACAAGCACCTCATTATCTGATACCCAACAGAGTCATCAACTTGCTGCAGCAGCAACCCATAAATGTTATGACCATCCGTGATACTTCCAAGACCGTACCGTGTGCAGTCAAATCAATGGAAAAATAAAACCTCTTTAACTACAACAGCCCCACTATTTTCTGGCTTTATAAAAAGGGAGGGAGGAAAGCTACTCCCCACGACGATTTCATTTTTACTACATCAAGTCTGAGCCCACGTCTCCAAGCGTGGCGGTTTCCCGCGGCCCGACTCCAGAGGCCTCCCCGGGAGAAAGTCGGGAAGCCCAGGGTGAAAACCACCCTGAGTCTTCATTCACAATGAGCCCCAGGATCCAGCCCCAGGCTAATGGTCAGCCAGGAACAGCGAGGCCGAGGCCGGCCATGGACACCCGGGAGACAAGGCAGCTCCTCTCCTCGAGGCCTCCGAGAAAAGGGCCCCGAAGCAACGCGCCGCCAGCCCATAGCCCGGCCCCACCAGCTCCCCCCGGCCCCAGGAGCGCTAGAGAGAGCGCCCTCCTCTCCAGCCCCGGCCCTCGCCTCCTTTCCCCCCTCCGCGGACGACTCACCCAGGAGCGTGCATGCGACCCATGATGGCGGCGGCGGCGGCGAAAAGGAAGAGGAAAGCGAGGCGGCCGCGCAGATCTACCCTTTCCTGCAGTCGGAAGTGACGTTAGCGCGCTCGGCCGCCGCCGCCGCCGCTCTCGGGTTTCCTGTTTTGTTTGGAGACATCCATTTTGCTTCGCTAGAGCCATAGAGTTCGCAGCAAGCTAGAGGGGCAGCGCAGCCGGTCTATTTTCACTCGCGGGAAGGGAGCCGGAGGCGCGGGTCGCTCAGTGGCGGGCGCGGCTGGCGGGAAGGGGCTTTTTCAGCGCCAGTGGCCATAAGAGCATTAGTGGCTCCCAACAGGGGTTGACTACACATCAGCGACGAAAGGCTCCGATAGAGAACAGCAGGCGGCCCTCCAGATGCCATTCAAATAATGGCATTCAAATTAAGTGACATAAAGCGTTACAAGCGCTATATATGGAAAGGGCAGTAGCACATCAGCAAAACTAAGAACAGATTCCTTAAAACCAATCGATACGGTTCATTACGCACTTCATAGTGATGCGAAATAGCTGCTGTGACAAATGACAGAGTCTCCCTGGTCAGGGGCTTCTTCATAGAGTTCACCAAGGGCGCTTCTTTTTAACCCTCAGAGAGGATCGATCGCTTCTCTGTTTTTGCAGGGATGGAACAACAGGTTCCATAGAAGACCCAGAGTGTCTGAGAGGTCTATTTCTTCATATGGATACTGTGAGCATAGCCTGTCTATATTTCAGATTGAACATTGTTTTCTCCCAAATGTTGATTACAGAGGTGACAGTCAAACAAGGCAGGCGCAGAACTTGTTTCCTCAGGTGACATTTTCCCACCCTGTATATATATATATATTCTCTCTGTATATTATGAAACCATTTTTTAATAAGAACCTCCACCTCCATCTGAAATATGGAGACAGTAAAACAAGAGTAACTGAGTTCCTTGGCTTGACCTGTGCTGATGTGTAGTGTTGTAATGCAACTACCATGACACCTACAGTATAGTTTCCAGAAGGGACTACCATGCACAGTACGGTATTTGTTTTCATTGAATTGTAAAATTGAAACCCCTAGCTCTATTTGCCCATCACAGGGCTTGAGCCAACAACCAGAAATTAAGAATCTCATGCTCTACTGTGTGTGTAAATTTTTTCTTTTAAAATAAACTTGCATCTAAAGCATAGCTGTCAACGTTTCCCCTTTTTAAAGGGAAATTCCCTTATTCCAAATAGGATTCCTCGCAAGAAAAGTTGACAGCTATGATCCTAAAGGTGTTGAGCTCTGGATGTGCTGGGCCATGTCTGTTGTTACAGGAAACAAGTGTTTTCTGCAATTACTAATCCATAATATTTAACATGCAAACCATCTGCTTGTCCAATCAAGCACTATATTTGACATTACAAAGAGGCAGGTAGGTAGCCGTGTTGGTCTGACGCAGTTGAAATATATATTAAAAAATTGTCCAGTAGCACCTTAGAGACCAACTAAGTTTGTTCTTGGTATAAGCTTTCGTTTGCATGCACACTTCTTCAGATACACTGAAACAGAAGTCACCAGACCCTTATATATAGTGGGAGGGTGGGGTGGGGTTTTTCTCAGGAGGGTAGGAGGAGATGGGTGATTGACTCAATGGGTATGGTAAACCTGTTGACTGTTAATGACTGCAATTAGTCCTACAGGAAAAAGCAAGGGATAGTATGCAGATGATTAGCATGTGTAATGAGACAGGAATCCAATATCTCTATTAAGACCAGGTCTTAATAGAGATATTAATAGAGATATCAATTTTTAATTTTTTTTACATATTCAATTACAAAGAAGCAACCTCTAGTGAATGGCAGCTGTTATGCTTGGTAGATGTGAGCATGTTCAGGTGATGTACTTTTGACATGAAACTGTTTTTCTTGACTATTTTCCTTTCCTTTCCTGCAGGAAACAGCTATACTTTTACAACCACTGAGGAAGTAAAAGCAGTGAGTGGAGATGCTATTCAGCAGAAAACAGCACAATGAAAAAAGGACAGGAAGCCCCTTCCACATCCAATTTCAGCCCAATGGCAGCATGGTTTTAAATAAAATCCCAAGCACTTAAAAGAACTGCCATCAGTTTTGCAAACCCAGCCAACATACTGTGTGAATCGCTGAGAGTATTTGCTTTGTGTGTTGTTGCCACAAAAGTCAACCAGATAGTGAAATAAAGACAACACAGTAGTAATTTTTAAAATGTGACCAAATGCTGTTCTACATTTTCTGCAGAAAAGGAAAATATAGCAGCTGTGC
The DNA here is from genome assembly GCF_964188315.1 of Podarcis muralis. Taxonomy (NCBI): domain Eukaryota; kingdom Metazoa; phylum Chordata; class Lepidosauria; order Squamata; family Lacertidae; genus Podarcis; species Podarcis muralis. The sequence goes on from NC_135655.1 coordinate 71,405,545, forward strand.
ACTCTTAAGCTGATGAAATTTTAAAGGTGCCCTCAGACTTATCTGAGCTGTACAACCACCAACTCCAGAAAATGCAGTGGCTTTGAGTTTTGTATTTCAAACCAGACACAAGTAGTAGCCAAAAATAGAAATTTGCTAATAGCAAACAACAGAGAATTTAGGCTTTGCTAAGTGAATGGGTAATAGTAAAATCTATTACAAGGCACCTACATTATTTTTGTAGCTTGTGTTTGTTTTTCTACTTCCCTACACACATACCAGTGTTTGTAGAAAAAGAGGCAATACGTTATTTATTCCAGAATAGTGTTTAATGTAATTGTAGGACAGTTATGGAGTCACATTTAACCCACATATTATGGGTTAGGATACTGATAGAAATACTGTACTGTACATCCTTATTAGCTATCAGTGTAATATAACTGAAGTATTTGGTTCTTACAGATAAATAGACAATTCAAGGCAAACTTCTACATTTGCTCCCAATGCATTTCATTATCTATGAACCTTTGCCATACTTTTTTTTAGTCACAGTATGAGAGTACAAAGCACAGAAGGAAATTAAATTCCTATGGATTGTGAGAATGGTGCTATATTGCCTGAATGGTTTTCCTCCATGTAACATGCATAGGCTACAATCTAAAACAAACTGACTTAAGTCCATTGGTGTAAATGAGCTTAAGCATACATAACTCTGCATTATACTGTGCCCCTAACTCAGCAAATACCAGAAATAAAATTTCTTCAATTTGAAAGCTGCACTGTATAGTATCCTAGAAAGAGCAATCAGGTTTTTAAGGCAACGTACTAAGATTTCTGCACCATTTTAATTTTAAAAATAGAGAAATATCAAAGACCTCTTGAGCTTTCATATATATGTGTAGATCATAAAAAAGCAGTAATATTTAAAAAATTCAGTGCAAAGTCATAGCCAGGTTATTTAGTACAGAAAATGTGGAGGTCATTTTTCTTACAGCAAGATGTTTTCCTCAAAAGTACATAGACACAATTTTCTTTCTAGCTGCAGTCCATACATGTTGCATAAGATTTTCTTGATTAACAATGTATAAAATGCCAGTAAGACCACATTTTAAAAACACGAAAGTGTTAAATGTTAACCCAATTATTCCCTCCTCCCCTTTTGTGTATACCAAACTAAGATAATCATCTGTTGTGTATCACACCACTATAAATAATTCAAGAGATGCAAAATTAATGTTGTTCCTCTACAGTTTTTAATGGTAAATGAAGAACAGTTTAAGAATCTACCAACGTGTACTTTATTTTGAAAAGTGGTGAAGGTGGGCAAAGGCACAGGCATGGACAAACACTGGCAAATGCTACCATTAAGACAGCATACATATTCTAACCAGCATCCAGCCAAGAGTCTTTTTAATGTCACGTTTTGTGCTGTAACATACTGTGCTCTAGTAGCAGACTGCAAAAAAGCAGTACATATTGCTTCCAGTAATTTAATGGAACGTTTCACAAAAACAGTAGTCTACTTTCCTGTCTGGTTGTGGTTCTATTGATGAAATGGAATGCATCTCAAAAAGCATCAAGTGAGCAGGAAATACAATCTAGTTAGTTTATATATAGGTTACTATTTACATACTGAACTCAAAGCTAATAAAACCAGGACTTTTTAAACCTCAAGTAGCTTTTGTTAGCCACAATGTAATTTTGACACTGAGAAATATTCCAAGGTTTTATTGTACAATTGGACCACAAATATTTCAGGCAGCAAAATGTTATTCCCATTTCTCCCCTGCATTTTTTAATATTAGGTCCGAAAATGGAGACCTCACTATGCTTTAGGGTAAATAAATTAGATCACATTTTAGTTCAGTTGCCCGGCAAATAAAGATTGTCATTGTCTACTTTATCCTCATTTATCATTGCATAATTTTGCTTTAAGCTCATTATTATGGACAGTTGAGAGATCAGCTTTATTCAGAAGTATTTTGGCGTTAGCTTTCAATGTATCAGGTGATATCCAAATAGGTCATGCTCAAAGTAGACCCAATAAAATTAATGGACTTAAATTATGAGTCCATTGATTTCATTGGGCATACTCAAAGTATGACGAATATTGGATATTGGCCATGGTGCAATCTAAACACTTCCTACATCAGCTTTTTAAAATCTTCGTTTTACCAGTTAGTAAATTTTATTTGTAGCAACCTATCCCTAAGTATCACACAAATGTAGAAAACTAGAATACAATTAAAATCAGTGGATTCAGAGTGCAATCCACTAAAAGGTGGTGCAGAGCACCTTCCACGCATTTCAGCAAGTCAATTTCTACTGGAGTGAATAAGGTGCTTGGATTACTCTTTTAGTGCTCATAGACTGAAAAACTGTTATTGTGCCCAGTCACATCACCCAAAGTTTTTAGTGCAACTTATTCTCAACCGGCAGCTGATACTGTGCTCTTCTGCTCTTTAAAGTGACCTGGAAATGGAATCCCTACCAAATAATGCATAACCCATAACATTTACTTTCTTGAAAAATATGTGCTATGCAGCAAACCATGGCATAAAATAGCTTCAATGTATATCTTAATGTGGCCGTTTATCAAGGTATAACTTACGGGCGCACAAAAATGATCAAAGTCAACTGGATAAGCATTTAACATTTTGGTGCCATCTGAGTTTGACTTAAGGAAGCTGAATAAACTTAAAAGGGGGGAGGAATGTTAAATGAAGTATTTATATAGCAAACCATGTGAGCAAACATTCATTCTTTTAAAAAAGCTGGATAAAAAAGTGTTTTAGAAACGATTATCAGAAATGAGGTATAAGAAGCGCTGAATGACAAAATAAGGCACCATTGTTTATTACTTCCGTTACTGGCACTCATTCTGATAATAGCCTCAAAGAGATTTAATGAGTCCAAATGCTCACTAAGGAGTATCTCCAGCTGTCTGTTTAAATCTCCCTTTTGACAGTTTGTGCAGCCACTAACTCTTTTCTGACGAGCAATCTTTTTTTTTACTTTGATATTTTTTGACATGGTACTGTGTCCGATAACAGCAGCATAAAGCAAGCTTCCAATATATCAACAGGCAAGCACTTAAAATGTGACTGAATCTAATCTATTTTTCTAATTAAAAAAAAACCACCCCTTAGATTTAATTTGGAACATCTAGTCAAGGTTTATAATTTCATTATCCACAGATATTAAATTTATACAATTCATTTACAGCAATGCTTGGATATTATTACAGTAAAAGCATGAAGCAGAGCTGGTTTTCCAGAAGTCCTGTTTAAACTTTGTGAAGGCTGGTCCAACAGCAATCTGCCAAATTGCCATGTTTTATGTTAAAGTGTGTGAGTTATCTTCAAGTAGGAAAAAGTGACCAAATATGGGTGAAGTTGAGTTTATTCAATTCTGTTCTTATTTTCACCTCTCTCAGCTGCCAGGTTCACAAATATGGTACAGCAGCAAGTCGATACCAGTTGACAGTCTCCTTGTTCAAGTTAAATTCCTTTAAGGAGAGTGTGACACCGCCCAGGAAAAAGTTCTCACGCAGCGATTCAGCGCTGAGTACACTTAGCTGAAGTTCCCTTTGCTTTAGGGTCTCTTTGCTATATCCACTGTATACAAGCTATATAAAAAACACACACACAGTAATTCATAAACAATGAAAGTCAAGACAGTTTATTTACAAAACATCCAGGATTAAGTTACAAAAACTGATGGTGAGTAAGACAGATCCCTGTATAGAATACGTCTTTTATTTTCTACTCCTAGGCTTATTACCATTTGCTGGGTGACTGAGGTAACATTCTGCCTCAATCAACCATATGGAAGATAGGTATATGGTAAAGGTAAAGGTACCCCTGACTGTTAGGTCCAGTCGCGGAGGACTCTGGGGTTGCACGCTCATCTCGCTCTATAGGCCAAGGGAGCAGGCGTTTGTCTGCAGACAGCTTCTGGGTCATGTGGCCAGCATGACTAAGCCGCTTCTGGTGAGCCAGAGCAGCGCACGGAAACGCCGTTTACCTTACCACCGGAGTGGTACCTATTTATCTACTTGCACTTTGATGTGCTTTTGAACTGCTAGGTGGGCAGGAGCTGGGACTGAGCAATGGTAGCTCACCCCATCATGGGGATTCGTACCGCCGACCTTCTGATTGGCAAGCCACAGTGCCACCCGTTGGTACCTGAACACAAATGTATGCTTTTAAGGTACAGTCATACCTCTGGACGAATACGCTTCAGGTTAAGCATTTTCGGGTTGCGCTCCGCGGCGACCCGGAAATAATGGAGCGCGTTACTTCCAGGTTTCGTCGCTTGCGCGTGCACAGACACTCAAAATGACGTCATGTGCATGCGCGAAAGCAGCAAAATGTGACCCGTGCACGCGTGTTATGTTCGCTTCAGGATACGAACAGGGCTCTGGAATGGATCCCACTGTATTTCTTTTGACCTTCATTCATTCATTCATTCATTTAGAGGGGGAATGGTGTTGGGTTGTTGTTTTTTTAAATTCTTTTATTAAATACTTGAATATGCTCACTAATTTATGTTTCAAAACATTCCACTCCCTGAACTAGCACCTACCCTTTGAAGGGCAATAGTTTAATTCGTGATGAAAGTTGGAAAGGGACAATGTCAACGTAGTTACATGTCCCTGATTTCCATGCACACACTTCCCATCTGCATCCCCTGGGATTACAACAGCAAGTGTCTGCATTCATTTTAAATCCCCTCAACAGGTTATCGTCATATGGGAACATCTGTAATCGTGGGCACACCCTTAGATTAATCCATAAATATATCTGGAATGTTTCATTCAGCTGTGAATATATGGATTTAGATGTCCACCTATACCCATCCACCTATATTAGATGAAAAATTCTTCAATTAGTCATTGACCTATTTGCTCTGCTGTCAAGGATTGTTCACAAATATTCTAACATCTTAGCTTAAAGGCAGTTGCAGTGGTGTATTTCTAGTGTCTGCCACCCCCTAGGCAGAAGAGATTTGTTGGGGTAGAGGGACAGGAGGGAGAGAGGAAGAGGGATGTACAAGGATCACCAGATTGCCTGCACAAGCCTTTTGTAACCTTCTGGGTATCTACTCAGAAGTAAATACCAGTGAACCAAATTGAGCTTACCCACTCCCCCAAGTGTGTACAGTTTAAGACCTCAGTGATTTGATCTACTGAAAACAGGCTTGTATAAATAAGCTTTAAAAATGGACTTGCAAAGTTCCTTCCCTACCTTCACCCCCAATTTCATATTCCATTGTTTTAACTCAGAAGACTGAGAATAATTTTTTTAAAAGAGGCAGATTTTCAGGAAAAATCCTGGCACTGGATTCTTGCTTGAAGAAAATATTTTAGAAGAGGCTCTCCTCTCCCACTCCAAATTCATAAACAGGGATACAGTGCTTTCAAGGATAAAGCTAACCTTCCAATTTTTGAAATCATTCCCTGTTATTGGAGAGTGGCACCATGGTTAACTGGGATGTGAGAGAAAAGCATTCTCTGTGATCCACACTGAGCACCCTGAAAAGGTGGTAGACTTCTCATAACAGCTTAAGGCATCTTGGGATGTAAAAGCAATTGGAAAATTGTACAGCCAGGCATATATATATATTCTGACCCCAAGCAGTTTCATACAGCATGGGTTATGGCAGCTGCAGGATAGATGTGATTTAGAGTATGTTTCTTACTCCCATTGGGGCAATTCAATGGGGGCCCTCTGATGTGTTCCATCAGTTATAGCTATGTAACACGGATTTGCTTTGAAAAGCCACCAAATATTATAAATAGCTTATTTCAGCTTACCATTTCATTGAAAGTTGGATTTCTTGTTTTCCGTGATATCTTGGTTTTCCGTTTAGAGGTTTTATGTATGTCCGGAAGCAGGTATGTTTTCACATATGGATTTGGGTCTGTGCCATCATCAGTCACCTGAGAATGAGAGCACATCTCTGGTGTAAGAAACAACCATCAACCATACTGAAATAAAGTAAGACACTGGCATTGCTGTTTAGATAACACAGGGATTTTTATCATAGGGATCATACCCTTAGAAATAGCTGTTGGTAAGAGCAAACCACTTGTCACCAAAATCACTACGAACTATCATATGCATTTTCCAGTTTTGTACATACCAGATCCTTAATGTGCATCACCATGATAAACAGAGTGCTGTTTCTATAGGAGATAGATAGTTTAACTTCTCCTCCTACTTTGCCCGAGGTAGGACTTGAAGGGCTCACATCTTAAAAAAAGAAAAGGCAGAATGATATTTCCCTCTACATTCCATAGTCAGAACATTATCTAACCTGTGCAATTGTCATTCCCTTTTCCCACAGAGGCAAAATCATTCCCTGCTATCAGAGAGTGGCACCATGGTTAACTGGGATGTGAGAGAAAAGCACTCTCTGTGATCAGTACTGGTCATCCTGAAAAGGCCAGTTTATGGAGTTCTGACTACTTGAAATGACAACATGTAATATCACATTACTATCAGAGATGAATCCAACAAACTGTCATTGAGGAGACAGTGACAAAATAGAGTGAACTGCACAAAGCCCACTGGACAAATCACACACACTTTATTAGGTAACAAATTCACCTCCTCTCCATCAAAGACTTTCACTACTTTATACCAATATGCTTGTGGTTTGACAATTTCCCACAGAGCTTAAATTACAGATGAGTGTAGAAGGGAGACATTTATTCATGGGTGGACTTCTTTGGCAAAATGAGAAATGTGACATTTGTTGAAATATATTCTATTTGCTGGTTCCATTAAATATAAAATAAGAAATGAATCAAAAAAAGGAGGAGGGGAGAAGAAAGCCAGCACACAAAATCATTGAACTTGTATTTTAAAATAGAAAAAGAAACCCTCAAATGTAAATGTTTTGAGATACATTCTCTTTCAAGGACACTTTAAACAGGTAAATATTTTTATTCACACTCAAGTTATTTTGAATTATTGGTCTGTATGCTAGGAAAAACCGGGGGCGGGGGGGGGGGGGGCGGAATGACCGAAATGTTCAATAACTAGTTCAATACAGTTGTCCTCCTGCCTTTATGATTTCCCTTTTTTGTGCTTGATAGAATGTAACTACAAGAAATATTTTCACTTTTCAGGACACGATCCAAGTTGCCTTTTCTTCTTTAAAAGTGATATTCTTACCTGTGCACTTGGCTATTCCATCTATTCCTTCAGCTTTTTCATCACGAAGTATGGGATGGAAGAATGTATAAACAAGATCACACTAGATGTGGAAAGACAAAATGTTATTATGAGGTGACTGTACCCAACATAAAGGAATTAAAACAATGATGTTTATATTACTTTGTAGAATTACCTCCGAAACATCTGCAGATGCATTCATTAAACTTTGTATGTAGCTGTTCAGTTCCACCTTCCTTTTGGCTGCTACATCCTTTATGTGTGTTCTTCCTAAAACCATCTTACTAGGAAAGCTGCAATATAGATACAATGAACACAACATTAATAACAAGAGTAAGTAGCAACAATCAGTATTTAACTTTTGCTGAAGTAAACAATCAAATACTTCAAGACTGTAAGACAAGATACTAGTATAATCTATGAGTTGGTCCAAAAGCTTGGGCAATCTTACAATAGAACAGAAGGAACACTACAAATTATACTGTTGTCAGCTGTCCAGTATTTGTTACTATATCAAGAGTACTCCAAGTATAAGGTAACATGGCAACACACATGCTCCAAGGAAATATTTTCCACCCTTCTGTCCCCTCTTCCTTTTCTAAAATCACTGAAAGCAAATACTCAAGCACCATCAACTGTTATAGTCCCTTTCAGAAACGAAATGACAAATACAGAAAATAAATTCTCATGTGTCTGCATCACTCAAGAGAACTGAGCAACAATAGCTATTACTAGTCAAAGTTCTGTGTGTGACATCTATGTCATATTCAGAGCAGACCTGCTGAAATAAATGGTGAATGACCAGCACTGCATGTTACCCTTAGTATGTTACTATAACATCCTTTGAGTCATTCTCACACAGCATATCCTTAAGAATGCCAGAAAATTGTATACCAGTCTGTGACCCAGGCAGAATTTTAGACTAATTTAAAATGATATGCTTTCCTCAATTAAAAAATGAGTCGTGAAATACAGTTTGTTTCAGGGAGAAGCTACTACTACATTTACAAAAAGTAAAAAGCTCAACAGCACTTAAGGAGATACTGAAATAAATGAAGGCTTTAGGGCTATGGAACTACAGTGACTGTTCTGTATCCTTCTTTGATACTTTCCTTCAGAGCCAATTACAACAAAGTGTTGTATACTCACAGCCTAGCTCCTGGAATTTAAGAGTACTGCATGCATGGGGAAATGTATTTCATAAAAGGTTAACTTTCACACTTCACTTGTGTATAATCCCAGGAAGTGAGCCTCAGTTCACAGGAAAGGCTATGGCTGATGGGGATAGCATGGCATAGCATAGATTTTACACGTTGAACTATTGCTATGTCCACTTTTTAATGTTACTGAGAAAATTGAATTGTTGCAAAACGTGAAAGCTCAGTGGATTTCAAATTACTTTGTTTATATTTAATTGAGTTTTTAGGAACCTACCCTGGTAACTTCCAAAGAGGAAATAGGATGCCAAGCTTGTTGTGGAATTCCTGGAATTCATCAAATGTCCGAAAAATGAACGTGGGTTCATTTTGCCCCTCTCTTAAAACCCTGACAACATAGATCTGCCAAATCAGAAAGGAACACACTTTAATAACTTTTAAAAACACACACACATAAATTCTTTATTTTATCTATTTCCCATCATCCAACAAAAGAAAGCAACGAGATAGTGTCATTGTCTCAAGCGTGTAAACACACAAAAAGAACAATAATAATTTCAGTACCAGGTGTTGCAAGTGTGTATACAGGTTTCTTCCTCAGAATTATGGCTCCTCAAAGCTCTTACATAAGAGGGCAGGAAAGCGGAGTTTCATTAATGAGAAAAGCAGCAGTGACAGGCTGCAAGCTATTTTCAAGGTTACATTGGTTTTATGTTTGCTGTGACAGGGTGCATGTGCACACTATGTATATGAACAGGAAGCCAAAAAAGCTGAGCAGGCCCACCCAACATTTACAGAATTCACTTTCTACTGTAGGACGCTATCCTGGAAATATGATTCCCTTGTAATGTTAGATTGTGGGATTAACGCTTGGCACTTAGCTATGTGGACAACGCAATTCAGACTGATCATAACCTGGGATCCTGAGCTGTTGAAATAGTATTGCTAAGCTGCTATATAAACACTGGATGGCAGACAGGAACTGGCCATGGCTTCCTGATCTGCAGAAGCATGCAAGGCAAAAGAACACACACACATATTCGGGATTTCAGAGTCTATCCCGTTATGGTATGAAGGGAGCTTTTCCATGGCCAACGTCTCTTAATAAAGTAACAAACTACTTCTTTCACCCCACAGTTAAATGTCTTGATGAACCTGATGTCAAGTTCCAAGATAATACATAGGTAACATTTGTGGAGAAGCAACAGCTTCAGGACTTTGCAAGTTGCACCAATAATAAAATGAAAAATGGCAAAACCTGGAAATCTTAAGACACCGTATGGATCCACATACTTACATAATATTTATCTGGGTTGTATCGCTTGTGGTATGTAAAGACAGACACTTCTTTGATTCGACCATCTTGTTTAAGCGAGTATGTTTTGGGAGAAAAAGAGAGGATGGGCTCATCATTGGAAGGCAGGCCTGAAAAACGCAGCTGAGCAAGGTTGTGAATGAAAAAATTGAACTTTGTGGCAACACTTCCCAAACTTGATTCAATCAACCTAAAAAACAAAAAAACGGGGGGGGGGGGGATTAGATCATGTTCATTTTCTTTGAGATGTACAGTACATTTGCTTAATTGGAGTAAAAAGGAAAACTATTGATCACACCTACTTTATTAAAACTGATGAACATGCATAAATAAGGTTTTTGTAAAAAGGAAAAAAGTGGTACCTTGTAAAGAAAATTGTAGCTTCAGCATCTGTAGTTTGGGGTTGAAGAGCATCCTGGACATATTTCAAGTCTTGAACTCCAGTAAGTTCTGGTAATCCAGAAGAGAGCATCTATAGAGTGAACAGATATGTTTTAAAAATGGAGAAAATCAATTATTCACTGGTACAGCCAAACCAAACCAAACCAAACCAAACCAAACCAAACCAAACCAAACCAAACCAAACCAAACCAGTACTATATTTTAAAATAGCATTTCCAGATTTTTTTACTGCAGTCATTATGACATAAATTGAATCTGCAGTTTCCTGCACTTAACACTACGTAGTTGTCTTTAAGCACAAGAACCATTTACTTGAAAACATCCAAAGGTTACAAGCCCACTTGCACAACTGACTTCCCCTCCCAGAAACAGAACTTCCTCATCCTCTCCTCTCTGCTTCAGCATCCTGCACCCCCTTTTCCAAAATATGCCCTGAAGATTGAGGGACAGTCTGGAACAGAGGTTGCAGGAGGAGAGGAAGCCTCTTGCCTTATTTAGCGAAACCTCCAACAATACAAAAACTATTACCAGTGATAGGAGGTTAAGAAAAAGGTTGGCTCGTTTCCTTATCAAGTTATAAGCCTGGCAGCAGAGATCTACGAACAACTGGAAACGGATGGTAGGTTTTTCACCACCGTTGATAACGTAGGCCATATCTGATGTCAGCACAAAAGGAGCCCGATCCCTATAGAAAGAAGAGATAAATTAAATACAGATTTTTAAGTACTGAAATTTCATTTTCTAAACTTCTAACATGAGGGAATTTCAGAGGAACTCTGCAAATTGTGCAAAATGGAGAAGGAAGCAACTGCTGTAAGCAAATGGTTGAGAGCGTATCAGTGGCCCACAGCCCCCTTCCCTTCTTTGTATATTTTCATAGGTCGAAATAAGATCAATGTAGCTCTATTTATCAGATGCAGAGTCTGTATGGCAATCATACATTGTCATATTTAACATTATTTTGGAAGGAAAGTTACAGCTAACAGAGCATACTGCCACAGAAAGCTATCAATCTTTTCAAGACCATTTATTACTATAGCTGTAAAGTTAGCTGTATAGTGAAGCCTCAAATTTTACTTTGAAATCATACCTCTTAAAGCTCCCAAACATCTGTGCATGGCCCAAAAACTTTCCAAAATCAATATGGAATGTATGTCCTGTACTTCGAAGCATGATGTTGTCATTGTGACGGTCACAGATACCTAGGACATAGGTGGCCACGCAACACCCAGCACAAGAATATATGAAGTTTTCAGAAGCCTAGTATAAGGAAAAATAAATGTTAAGTTAGATTCAATCTAATTCACTACTAATTTACTACTTGGAGAATACTCCTGTGGTTTATCATATATAAGTCAAGCGTGGTAGCAGAACTGCCAGTCACTCAAATAGAACATGATTAGGGACTTTTAAGGATTGTATTAAGTTTTGCTTAATTTTTGAGAAGTTAATAGGGTAATATGATCAACTGGAAAAGAGTAAGCACCATCTTGTGCCAGGTGTTGCAAGTAGGTTTTAGCGGTGTTAAGAAGGGTTAGGGGAGAGAAAACCTGAAAAGTTAAAAACGTACTAAGGCACACAGTAAAATGGCTTCTACAAATTAATAATTAATAGGAAACATGCGCAATTAGGAAGTGTAACGAAAAAATTGCACTAAAATTATAATAAAAAGTATCAAAGTAATATAGTACAGTGGTACCTCAAGTTAAGAACTTAATTCATTCTGGAGGTCTGTTCTTAACCTGAAACTGTTCTTAACCTGAAGCACCACTTTAGCTAATGGGGCCTCCTGCTGCTGCCGCGCCGCCGGAGCACGATTTCTGTTCTCATCCTGAAGCAAAGTTCTTAACCCGAGGTAATATTTCTGGGTTAGCAGAGTCTGTAACCTGAAGCGTATGTAACCCGAGGTACCACTGTAATAAAGTTACTGTAGATCTTCCTTTTCTTTCCAATATGTAATATTTGCTTTAAAAAACCTGTTACGTACTTCAACAGGAGTTTCTAAACATCACAACAGAATCTGGTTGGTTAGTTGGTTGGCATCCATCTGCCTCGAGAGACAATGGAATGTGCCTCTGGGGGTGAAGTCAAACTGCTGCATTAGCAGCACCAAAGTGACCACCCCAAGGCACAATAGAATAGTTTCCTTTTAAAATAAATAAATGCTAGAATAAATATTTAGCATCTTAGTTTTAAAAATTAAGCTAAGCCTACTAACCATTTTTTCCTCAAGAAAATAAAGTTTGCCTTAAGTAACATCCTTGTCCATCTAGTTCAGACAGAAGCTATTTTCTAGGATCTAAACATCGACATCATTATCTCTGCTTCTGATGTCAGAGGTTGAAGCTGGACTTTATATATGCAATCTATGTGCCCTCCCACTGAGCTATGCCCTTTCCTCAATAGCAACAATTACTCTACATCTCATAATGTGTGTGTGTACCTTCATCCAAACATCACAGGGCAGTTTACATATCATAATCAGTTCATGTTCTGAAGCCATATTTACTTATAGCCTTCCGCTCACTGAATGGTCTTCAGAACGGGTTACATAAAATATATTTTAAAACAATGTAAAATTTATGAAAAACATAAAGCCATCTGACTATCCACTGCAAGAAGCAGGTTGCTGAACTAGATAAACTTCTGACTGACACAGTAGGGCTCTTCTAAGGCAAGAGGGAAGCAGGACTCAGACAGTAATCCTTGGTGTGCAAAGGAAGTCAGGGGGCAGGGAGGAGGAGAGGTGGCCTGGCTCCATCTGCGTTTCCCCGGCATCAGTTTCATATTAAAGTTACCTTTTCATATTCTTCTTCTGTAGGGTTGTATTTTCTTAGCCATTCTGCAAGGGGCTTATCTTTAAAGGACCCTGTCACTCCATACTCTACTTGAATTTTCCTAAGTGTATCTGAAGCTGGAACAAGCTCCACCAAACCTTAAATCCAATAAGCAAAAAAATATTTACTGTCAGGCATACAGGATTTGTACTCTATTTCTAGAATGGGTTTAATTAAGTCTTAACTTCAAACATTTTAAAGAAATACTTCTGTGAATCCAAAGTGCTTGCTGACAAATAATGTTGCATGACATGAAATATTTGTACCCGTGCTCATTCAAATTGATCTTTAAATCAAATCAATACTTTGTAGATAACCAAAAAGACATTAACAGTTTTAGACTTAGAAGCTGCTAGCAGCAGAATCCTTACAATTTTTAGCTCTCCTCTCCAATCATATATTTGAGATTTCTTCATATGGGATAGAATTTCCTTTACATCCATGTTAACACTTTATCCAAATGATTTCAGACACAGCTGAAACTGCAGATAGCTCAGTCTATGTCATCCCCCAAAGATGCTACTACTACACTTGCAAGGTGCTCCTCTAGCTTGCTCTGCAAATGCAGACATACTTTTGAGGCACAGGCTTTAGAGCAATCATGCTAAAGCTGTGTCCCCACTGGGAACAGACACGAAAAGCAGACCAAAATCTAGATGGCATGGAAGACATTATGCTCTGGGAACTACAAACGGTTTGCACCTCTATCTTTGCCAGTTGAAAGGCACTTGAAGATAACCATCCGCAAGTCCAGTCCTTCCTGTAACCAGATCTTGTCCATAATTTTTATCATTTGCAGCGCCAACATGTCTTGACGCAGATCCTCTCCAACCTAGAACAAAAGTAAGGATGCAAATAGAGAGAGTGACTTTCAACAGGACATGTGTCATAAGCTGGGGTGTGCATAGTCAACTACGTTTCTGCACAAGACCAGAAATGGATGTTTGGCTAGAAAATTCAGTACTTCTTATTTGAAGATGAATGGACAAGGCCTGGAAAAACCTCAGAAACTCAGAGAACAGCATTCTGTGCTCAGGGCTTCGTTGCCATCTATATCTCCTTCAGAGGCATACCTAGGGTCCCTTGGCAAGTAGCTGTATTGGTGCCCCCCACCCAATTACTTTACTGCAATAGCCATACATGCCATAGGTATGTATCATAAAGCTAACTAGTTTTAAATGATTTATCAAATTTATGTTACCACAAAAATATGTCTGTCAAACACATGCTGAAAAACTGTACCTTAAACATGACATTAATTTCTTCTCCCAAGGGATCTGCATTCACCAGAGCAAGTTTAAGAGGTACTGCATTAGAACTGAAGTAGGAACATGCCTGCAAAATACAATTTACATTAATTACTGCAACAGCAGACTAACTAGCAATACAAAGGCAACCAAAGAGCTTCAACTATCCTTACAAGAAAATATTATAATTAATTTTGCTAAACTAGCAAATAAGGGAACCACAAAGGATACAGAAGCCCAACTTAAAAGCAGTATTTTTTTGTTATTTCTCATGGCCATATTGATGAAATGAGGATGACAGATTTACAGAGATGTGAATTGTATCATCTAACCCTAGTGCCTCATTATAAAAATAGCAAAGTATGTTCCAACAGTATTATAAAGCTTTTTAAATAAAAAATCTGCTTGCATTTACTATACATATTTATCTATATTGTTCATTCTCCCGCTTTTTATTGTTACTTATTTTGTATCTTATTAGCAATGTATCTTTTTTTTTTAAAAAAAGCTTTTTTAAAAAAAATGCATGGGGGGGGACTTGCTTTTTTTAAAAAAAAATGCATTGGGGGGACTTGTAAAGGAGTATGGCTTCAACAACTTCCTGTTTCTTCCTACAGCTGTGCACCTACGCAAATTTATTTGACAGTTTAGTACAATGGTAACCTCGGTACAGTCGTACCTTGGAAGTCGAACGCCTTGCGAGACAAACATTTTGGTTCCCCAACGCTGCAAACCTGGAAGTTATTGTTCCGGTTTGCGAACGTTCTTTGGAACCTGAACATCCATTGCAGCTTCTGGTTGGCTGCAGGAGCTTCCTGTCTTGGAAGCCGCGCCTTGGTTCCCGAACGTTTTGGAAGTCAAACAGACTTCCAGAATGGATTTGGTTCAATTTCCAAGGTATGACTGTATTTGTCTACAAATTTCACAAAGCACTGAAGTCAAGATGAGATTATGCAAACACTGTATGCGTATTTCTAATTATGGTGGTCTTATTTTCTTTAGCACTTTCAAAATCTGTGCCGAAAATTCCCATACAATATTCCCATACAATTCCCAATTTTAGGTTCTGTCTTCTGGTTATTACTGGAACTTCTATATACAGAGGCAACATGATTCCAAGTGCCATATCCTAGGGAGATAAAGGGAGGAGTGCTTGACTTCATGCCATTCTGTGAACTTCCCAGAGAGACTTGTCTGGCTAATATTAGAAACTGGACTGATTGACCTTTTGTCTCATCCAACAATGGTTTTAATCATTTACAGTTTCAAGTCATTTGGCCTATGCCCGCCAAATAGTTTGGCTCTTTCCTGCTGGTTATTCTTGCATGTATTACTAGATGTGAATAAATACATATTATACTGGATTAGAAATATAGAGACACACCATACCTTGACATTCAGTTCTTTAGCTACAAGGCTGGGACTGAGAGGCAAACGGCATTTGTTTTTTAAGAAAATGGACTGAACACGCTCCATTCCGCTTTGTAAGACAATCTGTTAATGAACAGTACAAGGTTAAAATTTACCTGGAATGAGAAGTGATTTTAATTAGCAATACACATACAAATATATATTCCTAACGTAACAAACCTGTCTGGAAGATCCACTTGCTTGTTTTACTTTTTCTGCCACGGTTCCCAGAATCTGTACCAATTTTGTCTGCTTTTCCAGCTCTTCTCTCAATCCTTTGCCACAGACTGAAAGGAAGGCACCAAGGATATGCTCATACCTTATACCATGTTTGATATCATGCAAGGCATCCTTCAGTAACCTGAAATATTACATAATATTAGATTAGTTTTCTTCACAAACTGCACACGCGCACACCCTCCATAGGCTACTAAATTTCCTGCTGCAGTAACTAGATTATAAAGTGCCACAGAACACAGTATTAGTTGATACATACAACACAAGCAATGCAATAAAAGGTGTGAAGGGAGAGAGGCTACAATCCTAGATACAAGGAAGTAAGCTCCAGTGTAGGCAGTGGGAATTACACCAGAGTAAACATGCCATGGATTGGGCAAGGAAATGAGAATTAAAAGTTAAGATGCTCTCTCTAGTACTGCAGAAAAAGGTTCTCAGCTTCTACAGAAGACTCCTATCAAGGTACTTTAGAGAAAGTGTTGTTATAGATAAACTACTTTTCATCTCTGGGTTCAGGGCCATGCTACTTCCACTACATTTGCAGTGGAACATTACATTTGAGGTTAAATTGGTGTTATTGTTTTGTTACCCTTTGTACGTGGGTTTTCATTATGAAGCATCATCTTGCTTAGGATACAGAATGATGAACTAACTGCACTAGTATGAGAAAGGCTGATGTAAAATGTGGTACTTTACAATATAAGTTAGCCTGCTGGAAAAGAAAGAAGCAGCCCAGGGCATCATAAAGTAAGTACACTCCTGGTTTTTCAGAACACGTAATTAAAAATATTTGCAGTGGTGGCAGCAGGTATTTTTCTACACTATAATGAACTGTGATCTATAATAATAATAATAATATACTTTATATTCTCAGACTAACTAAAGTCTGGGAATATAAAATCTTAGAACAAAAAGAATGTAGATATTCTTACCAATATAAATAGTGTGCTATTCGAATATTTCCTAATGCTCGGGCCAAAAGGAATCTGACTAGAGCGTTGTCCAGATAGGTTTCAAATTTTAGTGCCTAAATATATAAGAGAGATCAAGTTTTAACCAACATAGTTATTAAAGCAGCTGTCTATTTGAGGGGCTACAGTGAACTAGTATAAAATATAGTTGTAATACTCAATGAACACAACTGTAGGTGGCTTACTACAACCAGACACATGTAGTTTTACAGATATTTTAAGGGGGAAACTATTCCCATAACCATATTCCTGGGTATGTAAAGCTATTCAGCAGAGATTAAATTACTATCCATTCAGAAAACATGTACTTATTTAGAATATCTGCCCTTTTGTTTGACACCTCCCATAACAATGAAAAATAGAACTACTTACAAAACACGAATTTTAAGTATAAATAAAAATTTATACTGGCTCATAAGCAAATGGGCAATCAACAACTAGCATACGCCATAAAAACTGTGATCAGCAACAATTAACCACTTTTAATTATATGATGGGCCTAAGCAAATTAAAAAGGCACCAGGAAAGCTTCCCTCGACATTTCACATGTCGGGTGTCACAGATGGAAAAGGCTTCTCTTCATTCACTGCCTGCCTAATTTCAGAAGCTGTGGGGAGAAGGCACTGAAAATGGTCTCAAATGATCTTAGCATTTGCGCAGGCTCACTATCATCATTTTAGATAGGAACCAAAGAACTGAGTTCCATTGCAGCCTTGGAAATATTTCTCCAGTATTGTATGCACACAGCCTTGCCTGGCATTAATCCTTCAGTATTCCCTTCTCTCTGGCCCTTGCCAAGAAGGAAGGATGGTGTCTATATTAGGAGGGGTAGCAAAAGCAACCAGGAATGCATGGAAATGGTTAGGAAAAAAAGGAGGGATGTCCAGTTTGTCTTTTAAAAGCTACTGCCAATCACACCAGGTAAATTACAAACCATAGTTTGAATTTATTGGACTAAATAACACTGTATCTAAATGCTACACTTTCAGAACGTCAAAATGATCCATATTTTTGTGTGTGCAATTAGTAAATGCCAAGTTGCCTGCCCCCTCGCTTTCAAGATATTTAAATGTGTCATTCATCTCACCTGCACAAACTGGGGAAGAAAGTCAGCAAGTTCATCATCACTAATTGCCTCAATCCACTGCACAGCTCTTGTTCTTACTTCCTGATCTGCAAAGCTACAAAGCATAACATCTGTAACAAACAGCGTTTCGTTTAACTTTGACAAGCGCATACTTCCCTGGTGGTTTTTGGAATAAATAATTATTTTTATTAATGAAGAATCTAAACCAGTTCTCGGTATATATAAAATGTGCTATAATCTGCAAGGGAACAAAGAAAATTGTCTTGAGAATTTGCAGCCTCGCCTCCTTATGCGGACTGTTGAAATGTTTCTCAGAATGCACTGTCATTCTGTGACTCTTTAAATCAGTACATACAGTATAACACAACAGGAAAGACACTTGATTGTACCAATAAGGGATATTCCTAATTGTGAATCTGCCTGCAAAACTATGTAACATTCTTCCAATGTCAACATTAACACTGTAATGTTCTGCTGAGGTGACTACCATGTTTCAACCCACTTATGTACTGGCACAGCACCACTGTAATCAGGCTACAAGCCTACTAAAAAAAAAATAGCAATTTATAACCCTAAGCCTTGCAAGATGCACATTTAATCATCTGCAGTCTCCAAGGACACATTTGTGTGGCTGTAAACAGTAAGTTAATGAATTATGAATGTGACTTGCACTTCTCACTTGAAGAAGAGAATAGCACAACATAGTTCAGAACTTGTTACTTACTTGGAGTCCAGCAATTCTAATGCAGTCAGAGGAGGTAAGGGAGGCCACTGCTGAAGCAGCAAATATATTTCAGACAGATTTGTCATATCCCAGTTTGGTGCACTGGCCAATATCTTTGGAAGGCTGTTTGCCTCTGTATGGCAATAATGTCTCTTCTCCCACAAAAATGCTTTATCCTTTCTAGACAATCTACAGAAAGAAAGAAAGAAAGAAAGAAAGAAAGAAAGAAAGAAAGAAAGAAAGAAAGACAAAACGTTTTTATTAGTTCATGACAATATATTTATGATTATCACAGCCGTCATTAATGCATGCCCCTTGGGAAGAAAACAGCCGCAAAGTTTAGGACATGCAGAACACAATACAGTGGTACCTCTGGTTACGTCCGCTTCATGTTACGTTCTTTCAGGTTACATCCCGTGGTGACCCAGAAGTACCGGAAAGGGTTACTTCTGGGTTTTGCCGCTCACGCATGCACAGATATGCAAAATGACGTCAAGCGCATGCACAGAAGCAGCAAATCGTGACCCGCCCGTGCGCAGACACACCTCTGCGGGTTGCGCTCTTTTCATGTTGCGAATGGGCCTCTGGAACGGATCCTGTTCGCAACCAGAGGTACCACTGTATTATACTCTACTGTTGCAAAAGGCCCAAGCAGGAAAAAGGCTGCTACAGTCAGAATGGTAAAGCAAGGCTTTTGAGTTGAATTCATGCTAGGAGACTTTAGTGCTGACGCACCATTGCTTTCCACACTCTGCCACAAATGAAATTAAAATGGTTGCTCCATATACCGCTAAAAAGTACTGTATTCCCCATAAAAAGTCAGCAAGTAAACCTTATTATATCCCTATGTTTAGTCAGAGATAAGATCCACTGCAGCAGAGGTTCCATTTTTTCCAGTCCCTGGCAACACTTTTGACTCCAAAGGCCGTATCATTACTAGGATCTGCCTCACGGGTGAAATTTGACAATCACCTGATGTCACAAATGAAGTCAGGGGATTTGCTGCTTTGAAGTCCCAAACTCAAAGGAGAAAAGTCTTGAAATGAATGGGGGGGGGGCACCCAGACCAGGAACACACACACACCCCAACAGGATTGCCATCCTTTGCACCCTACTCTGTGAAGCATTTCAAAGGCTCCCAACAGAACTTTGGAAACTGCTTAAGTGGGCTTTGCCCAAGCCCTGGCCTTGACATTGGGGGTAGGGTGGGTTTCAGTCCTGGGCTGAGATTTTAAGGTTTTTATGTAGTCCAGAAAGGCCAAAATTGCCAATTTTTTGAAATTTCAAACGCTCATAATTCAAAAACAGGGTGAGATAAAAAATTAAAAACTGAGATCAGGTAGCTTCTCTTATATTACTTTTAGGAAACTGAAAATGAAAGCAATATGAAATTGCAAGGTAAAAGTCCCTGGATCATTTGACATGGAATGACCCTTCTATTATTCTGAGGTACTAAAAGTCAACAGGTTCTGAAGACTCAAAAAGATTAAAAGGAGGAGCTTTAGGGAGGCACTAACACTATCTCCCAGCTTTTTGCCACTTACTGTATTTTTCGCTCTATAAGACGTACCAGACCATAAAACGCACCTAGTTTTTGGAGGAGGAAAACAGGGGAAAAAATATTCTGAATCCCAGAAGCCAGAACAGCAAGAGGGATCGCTGCGCAGTGAAAGCAGCGATCCCTCTTGCTGTTCTGGCTTCTGGGATAGCTGCGCAGCCTGCATTCGCTCCATTAAGACGCACACACATTTCCCCTTACTTTTTAGGAGGGAAAAAGTGAGTCTTATAGAGCAAATAATACGGTATTTCATGCAAACAGGACGATAAAAAGACAATATTTCCCCAGATGACCAAAAATCCAGTCAAAATACAAGCTGTATAAAAAACAAAAATGCAGGGATGATTGCCAGCTATGGCAATGTACAGATGGGCAGCATGCTTTATGGTATTCTGATGAGTATTTTCTGTAAAGAATGTCAGGTTTCAAGTTGTCTCGCACACAAAAGAAGAAAGTTTTAGGCGTGAGATTCAAATGTGTGTAAATACAGTATTGTTCTGCATCTACATCTACGTGAAGATAATTTTGTCAGGACTTGTAAACTGGAAGACAGAGAAACTCAACATCCTAATAAAGTGCAACATTTTGATCATGTATATTAAATTAAAAGGTGACTGTAGGATAATTATGTAGAAAGGCAAACCACTACTCTTAATATTAAGGATAACCAAAGTGAAGTCCTTCATGTATTGTGGATTAAAACTCCCATAATCTCTGAATATTGGCCGTACTAACTGAAGCTGATGAGATATGAAGTCCAAAACATTTGGAGGGCACCATGATGACTAACCACGCTTAACGCAATGCAACATACCCAAGTGTACCCTCCTTGGAAAGAATGGAAAGAAGACGCTCTCTTGAATCTTTTTCCAATGTTTCTATGGAATGACATGTGGTACTGTTTGCAGCTTGAGGAATTTTGTATACAATATCAAATGATAAGGAAGGGAAATCAATCTGAAAAATTTAAAAAGTAAACTTATTATTGACGCAAACTATGACGTGGCAACTCAGAGAACTTCTTCTACATCCTAATTATGACCTCATTTCCAGCACCCACTTTTTGTCCTCTTTCCCCTCACAATAAAGTAACAAAACATCAAAGCCACAGACCATAAATATCAAAAGGAACATTTAGTGTGAAGTGTTCTCACAAATAATACATATAGTATATAATAATAAAGTTTCCATATGACGTTTGTCATTGCAAAATGTGACTTACAATATATAAACAAATATATACATTAAAATTGGCATGGGGGGGATCTCAAAGACAAACTATTTTTAAAACACTGGATTAAAATGCCCCACCCACTCAAGGACACCACAGATAATTAAGAGCCAAAGGCCTGGTAAAAAGAAATGCCTAGTGCCTAAATCTATGTAATGATGGCACCAGGCAGGCCTCCCTGAGGAGAGCATTCAACAAGTGACAGCCACCACTGAATTATCCTATTCTCATATTGCCACCCTCCAGACCTCCCAAGGAGGGAGACCATGAAAAAAGGCCTCAGATGATGACGGCAGGGTCTGGATCAGTTTATATGGGAAGAGACAATCCTTGAGGTATTGTGGTCCTGAGCTGCATAAGGCTCTGTAGGCCAAAACCAGCACTTTGAATTAGGCCTGGAAACTAATTGGCAGCCGGTGCAGTCAGGCCAGGATTGTTGTTATGTGCCCAGACAATTAAAAATAGCTTTACTGTGATGTGCAAAGTGGACCTTAGAATGCAAAATCGACCAAATGAAGCTACAAGTGGAGAAGCCCATTTTAAAATGTTCCCTAGAAGTTATTACAAGTAACTGAAGTACTAAGAAGAGAGGTTCTAACTTTCTGTTGTTTTTTGTTTTTGTTTTTACATAGGGGCACATTCAAAAGTATTATGGCTGCCAGCAGTTTGAAGTACTACAGTCTGCCTCTACTACACCATCTCATTACATTGTATGTATAGGCCAGACATCATGCATCACACTTTTGGATGCAAAGGTCCATACTCAAGCACAAGGATATATGTATATTTTCGCAGTTACAGCATACTGAGAAAGTGATCCTTGCAATCATTTCCCAGCATGCTTATCAGGACGATAAAATGGTCTGTTAAACTGCATTAAACACTCACCCTTGCACAAAAAATAAAGGGTTGTGTGTATAAGAACTTGTAATGTGCAAATCCCTCAGAGAGAGACCTTTAAGTCTAAACCCTCACAGGCAAACTATGTCACAGAAGTTTTCATATTTCTTCATCACTCTGCAGTTATTTTACTCTTTTGTATGTGCATGGACTGCACGGCCATATACAAAAAGGCTAAAGCAGAAAAAGGGCAGATATATCCTCTCACGGTTTTGCAAAATGAGTCCAAGTAATGATGAGATACAGCACTCAAATTTTCATTGTGGATTAAAGAAGATGAGATTGTGAAGGGATCATTTATTACTACTCAAATAATTCTGCATAGGGTATAAAAGCTTTTAAAAGCAATTAAGAGGGAACTAGCATTACCTGCAATACTATTCTTTCCATTAAATTTCCTTTTTTATGGACCGCTCCAGGGACAAGGTTTGTGGGAGGTGTCCAAAGGTGTAAAAGTTTTGTTCCACAAGTCAACATTCTACGGACACAAAACCAAGAAGAATTTAGTGCTCTGTGCAGAGAAAGAACTATCAGTTACAAAATGATAGCAGTTGGAATGTGAGGACAGAATTTGCTTGTTAAATCAAATAAGGAGCCAACTTAAGCAGTTATTACTAGGAAGAAAAAACAAGTTTTGTTCATAGAAACATCTCAGACCTGATTCATATACTTCAGCATCAGCAAACTTATAAAGATAATTTTCCATATGCTTATAAAGATAATTTTCAGAAGTCCTGAGCACTGTGGACCTCTGGATTGAAATCTTTAGTAGCCTATTAGATCAAAATTCATGACCTCTGCAAGCAAAACAGGAGGCATGAAAAGTCTGACAAGGATGGAAGCACCAAAAAGGAGACTTATCCTCCCTCTTATGGCACTGCCTTTTTTTTATCCATCTCTATAAGAATGTCACCTAATGAATTGTCATCTCCCACAAGCTCCCTGCCATCAAAATAATCTGTTGCTAAGATCAGTCTAGTTGGGATTAGTTTCCTCACACAATGCTTCTTGCTACTATTTCCGCTGCCATAGCATGAGACACAAATGGGCCATGTCCACAGATGCATCTGCCACAAACACAGCAACCTTAAAGAAGTTGAGAGATGTTTTATGAAGGCAATCTACATCTTAGAGTGGAATTGTTGATGTCGCCCATCCGTCAGGACAGCTACCCTAGAGAAGACCATAGGATGCTCACAGTGACAATTCTGCTGCCTCATGCACACATTCAAGAGTAAAACTGATTTAATTCAGGAGGGATAATTAAAGGAAGGAATTGAAGGCTGAACCCAGGTAAGAAAAATACAATAAATAAGTAAGGAAGCCCCCAACTTGGGGTTAAGGCAACAGATAGTCAATTGTACAATTTGGTGACAAAGGCAAGAATTAATTGGAAGAGAGAGAAGAATCAACTGTACAATTAATGGAAAAACAAAGAAAGACAGATGCTGAGGGGGAAATGGCTCAGAATGAAAGACACAAATGCTGAGGAAAAGGCCTCAGGAGGTGGGGTGGGGTGGGGGGACAACAACAGAGAATCACTCACTACACTCAGAATATCACAGATCGCACACACAATGAGCCAGAAAAGACTGGGCCAGAAGAGCACCAGAAAATCAGGTCTGCTTCAAACAAGGCTGGAAAAACAAACTGCCACTCCAAGACAGGAGTAATCTACAGGTTATTTTGAAGTGGTAATGTTTTTTCCTGCCTTCTAGAAAGTGGAGGATGGACGCGGGTGGCGCTGTGGGTAAAACCACAGTGCCTAGGACTTGCCGATTGTATGGTCGGCGGTTCGAATCCCCGCGGCGGGGTGAGCTCCCGTCTTTCGGTCCCAGCTCCAGCCCACCTAGCAGTCCGAAAGCACCCTTAAAGTGCAAGTAGATAAATAGGTACCGCTTTACAGCGGGAAGGTAAACGGCGTTCCGTGTGCTGCTCAGGCTCGCCAGAGCAGCGATGTCACACTGGCCACGTGACCCGGAAGTGTCTGCGGACGGCGCCGGCTCCTGGCCTCTAGAGTGAGATGAGCGCACAACCCTAGAGTCTGTCAAGACTGGCCCGTACGGGCAGGGGTACCTTTACCTTTACCTAGAAAGTGGAGGATGACAACCCACTTGACTGTGTTCTAATGCCCACTTGAAAAAAGGCTGTACCTGCAGTATTCCTTAAGTTCACTCTGGGGTTGCTAACATGTAGTACCAACAACATCTGGAGGGCCGCAACACCTATTAACCTTAACCACCATGGCCAATGGTCAAGGATGATGGGAACTGCTTTCCAACTACATTTGGCTGGACAATGTACTGGGAACCTAGAGAATTTCATACAAGTAGTGGAATTTCTAGGGTGATAAAACCTTAATAGCTGAAATCTTATGAATTAGGGATTTAAGAAGTCCATATGCAGGACTGTAGTCAACACCACTCAGTATTCAAAAGTATCACAATCCTTAACATGGAGCCAGCCTATCACTCCACCCCTCGAAAGAATAAACATATTTAAAATATATTATTCAAAATAGGAGGTGGCCGTTATCTAGAGCCCATCCCCCTATATAATGCATTTCTCTTTCCATTTTTTAAGGTTCAACTCTATTTTCTTTGGATTAAAATTTGTAACCTTCCTCTAACAAAACTATACTATTTGCCACAGAAGACATTTTGAATACTCACCGTCTAAAATCAAAAAGAGGTAAGGAAACTTGACCCAACATTTCAGGGCCTTTTCTCTGTTTATTGGAATCTGGTGAACTACCACCATTTTGATTTAATATTCCAAAGAGGGTAAGACATAAGATGGATTCTAATGGCAACTGAGAGATCTGTATAGGAAAAATTATTCTGTAAAATAAGAAAATAGAATCGTTAGGAATTACTGACTACTATGCTTTAAAGATATATCATATGTTCAAGAAGATCAATACGTAGTTCCCCCATTGCTAAAACAGTGCTTTATTTTACATTGCCAACTAAACGTAGACAAATGCACTATTTCAATCTCTATAACCCTTACTATACTTTAACAGAAACCCCTCTTACATGGACAAAATATTTCATGCAATATTTATAAACATTGGTGACAAAGAAACGGAGTCATTAGAAGCATGATGAGAAATGGAACAGGAATAATCAACTGACTTTTGTAAAGCCATGCTTTTAATATGGTGATGGCTATTTCCAACATCCATCACTTTTGTGTAAGAAATTGTTTGTCATCTGGGAGAAAGCACATGCCTACTTGGTTGTATGCACTTGTCTCATATGCCATCAGCTTCACACAGGATTCCTTATGGTTTCCTACATGAGGAAATTCCCAGTTCTTTTATAGGAATTTCCATTTTGTGGGAAGCAGCTTGATGCCCAAGACAATACTGGGGATGGGACCTGGGCTTGCAAGCTTCCTTCCTTGTTTTCTTCACCAGCTAAATACATTAATAACTGAACAGTAGAACAACACCAATTTTATTTTTAGTTATTTCTATCTTGAAAAGTTGGGAGGTTCTATGCAAATTATACTGAAGGACCTGGTAAACTATTCAGAATTTCATGCACTGACAGAGCATAGAAAATGAAAGACATTGTTAACTATGTGGTCTGACGGAATCAGTAGCATTAATTAACAATCTCAGGGGATGTGATAGTTACTGCTCAGAGAAACCATAATAATTTTATGAGTCAGATAAATAAAAAATCACCACTTACAATTCATCCCATTTAATCAAATAGAAGAAATTCTTATAAGTGCCAACCTTCTTGGACTGCACAGGTTTGAAAAGATCCCTTCCATTGTGGGTAAGAGAACAAACCAAATAGTATTTTTCATAACTGTAAAAGGGAGACAAACATTATGATGAATCAAAACATTGTGTAAACGCACTGGAGTAAAAGGTGCGTTTTGGTTTAGTTACTCACACAGAGACCCAGCTACTAAGGATTCCGTGAGCTGCAAATATTGTGAACTGGAGGTGCTCTGTGGCAGTCCATGCTTCTTTAGTGCTTTTCTGAATCTTTGGAGTGTTTAAGGGACTGCTGCACGAGTTCAAGTGGAGTTGAAGAAGAGCATATACTGCTGAGGTCAGCTGATCTATGCTCATTTGCAGAGGGTTTTCAAGTTGCAAGGCACCTAAAATAAAACATTTTGCTTTAGGAAGGTAACCATTAAAACAAACATTAAAGACAAAATTAGATTCAAGTTTTGTACTTACCAACTGCATTCTTGCTAGTCTCATCAGAAGATGTTAAAGACACCTGTGCAATAATATATGGAAAACACAAACCTCACATATGTGAAAACCCTTGGTTACGCTATACTATAAATGAAAGTTACCATATTTTTCACTCCATAAGGCACACCTGACCATAAGGCGCACCTAGTTTTTAGAGGGGGAATTCAAGAAAAAAAATATTATTTAAAGGGAGTGCTGAGCAGAGCCTGTATGCATCCCAGGCTCTGCTCAGCGCTCCCTTTCACGAGCTACGTGGAGCGTGTGTGCAGTGCTTGCAGACTTTTCCCCGAGGAGGAAGCCCCCCAAGAGCCACACACACACTCCACGCGGCTCTTTAAAGGGAGCGCGGCTCTTGGGCACTTTTGCGGGAGGTGGGGGAAGTGAGAGAGCTGCGCTCTGTCCCTTTCCCCACCTCCCGCAAAAGCCAGGGATGAAGGCTCCCCGCTGCCCTGCGGAGGCATTGTGCTGCTAAGGCAGAAGCTAAAACAGCTAGAGGGAGCACTGCGCAGCGCTCTCTCTAGCTGTTCTGGCTTCTGGGGTAGCCCGCGAAGCCTCTGCAGGGCAGCGGGGAGCCTTCATCCCGCAGCCCTGCGGAGGTTTCGCGGGCTACCCCAGAGCTGCTCAGGAGTGCGGGGCATCTGCGCGCAGTCTGCCCGCTGCTCCCAGGGCTGGCAGGGGAAGCCCGAGTCCCCCCCCCCCCAGCCCCAAAGAGCAGCTCAGGGAGAAGCGGACAGGCTGCGCGCAGCCTTCCCGCTGCTCCCAAAGCTTGTCGAGGCTGGCGGGGGAAGCCCGGGTTTCCCCAATCCCCCAACCCCAGGGACCACACATTCGCTCCATAAGACACACAGACATTTCCCCTTAGTTTTTAAGAGGAAAAAAGTGTGTCTTATGGCGCAAAAAATACAGTATTCAGGTATCCAACCGATTGTTAAAACTATCCTATGAAAACTTCATAATAGTTCCTTCTTTCTTTACTTCTGTAGAGGCAAAATATGGGTTTCTTGTCACCTACTGTAAATGCCACAGTTCCCTCTGCCTTTTTACCCTCCACTGTAAAAGTACAGAATTGGATGTGGGAGGAGGAACGTCATCACTATCACTGCCCCAAGCCTCTTCAAAGGACAAAATTCACCATGCTCCAAAACAAATAGTTTTCCTCCCCCCTCCTCAAAAGTATAAAGAAGAAACATTTTCCATTTACCTCACGCCATGCTTCTTGGCTAGTGAAACAAAAACCTGTCTTTCCCAAATTTGCCCTATCAACGTGTCTGCAGGTAATGCGAGGGATGGGAGTAAATGTTCCTTATATCTCACAAAGCATGTACACAGCACAAAACATAGCAAACCAATTACCTCAGGACTCGCACTCCTTGGAAGGTTAACTGCTCTTCTTAGCTTCTTTACAGATGTTGTAATTGCAGGAGTCTCTACCCCATCCAATGTATAGCAAATTTTCCGAACAGATTTAATGATATGATCTACAGCTTTAGTCTGGTTCTGGTGAGAAAAGCACATGACAGAGTCCTGAATTAGGAGTCCAATTGTGTGGGTACGAACACAAGACTCACAGCAAAGGGTGTATAGCCCCTTATAAAGATCTATATGGATTCTCATTTGTACTCTGAAAAATACACATGAGCACCATTATTTGTTTTTAATGTGGAGGAATGTGGACGTGGGGAAGTAAGGACCATGGTGGTGAGACTTAGCAGATTTGGGGAAAGCTGCAATAGTCCAGTTCTACTACTATTAAAGGTAAAGGGACCCCTGACCATTAGGTCCAGTCGCGGATGACTCTGAGGTTGCGGCGCTCATCTCACTTTACTGGCCGAGGGAGCTGGCGTAGAGCTTCTGGGCGATGTGGCCAGCATGACTAAGCCACTTCTGGCAAACCAGAGCAGCACATGGAAATGGCATTTACCTTCCCGCCGGAACGGTACCTAGTTATCTACTTGCACTTTGACGTGCTTTTGAACTGCTAGGTTGGCAGGAGCAGGGACCGAGCAACAGGAGCTCACCCCGTTGTGGGGATTCGAACCACTGACCATCTGCTTGGCAAGCCCTAGGCTCTGTGGTTTAGACCACAGTGCCATCCGCTAAAAAATATTTTTAGCCATCTCACCCCTTGCTTTTTCCTGTAAGACCAATTGCAGTCGTTAACAGTCGTCAACAGGTTTACCACACCTATCAGCTAATCACCCATTCTCACCACCCTTCTGAGTAATACCCCTCCCCACCCTCTCACTATATATAAGGGTCTGGTGACTTCTGTTTCAGTGTATCTGAAGAAGTGTGCATGCACATGAAAGGTCATACCAATAACAAACTTAGTTGGTCTCTAAGGTGCTACTGGAAGGAAAATTTTTTATTACCATAGAAGTAAGTTTAGTGCAGCAAGAGATAATGCTTACCTCATTCTTAAGTAGTTTATCGACTTGATTATGATAAGCTTCCAACAGCTCTTCAAGAGACTGACTGAAACGAACAATGATTATATTACTATATGCATTTGTAAAAGAAATATACTGACAACTTGGAGGTAATTCATTTCAATACAAAGGATGTTATGACAGTGGTTACCTTTGAATGCTTTCTCTGAAAAGCTTTTCTACATGATAAAGATGCTTCGTCAAATCTACAGGTGTACTGTCATCATCTTCCTAAAAATGAGAGATATACAAGTTATTTGAAGGCTATAACTCCATGTTTCTTCTAAAGGAACTCTAAAAAGTAATATAAACATGGACAGCAATTTGTCTGGAGTTTAGCAAATGAGATTTTTGGCTTCCCCCCACTCTTCCTTTAAAGAATAAAGTGCACAAATATCTACCTTCAAATACTTTAGTTAAGGGTTTGTGACAATGTCTATAAACTTGTACCAATATTTTTACTCTCCAAATTCTATTAACTATTCACCATGAAGCAGTGAACCAAATAGGAATTTTGAAAGCCAACTCACTTTTTTTTACTGTAAAATCCATTTCAGGTTAACTAATGTTTTAGGCGGTAAGCCAAAACTGACCTAGGAATACGTAAGTTTAATTGAACTCAGTGGGGCTTGCTTTGGGGCAGACATGAAAAGGATTGCACTGTTAGCCCTTAAGCTCTCCAATGAACCTATTTCACCTCTACAAATACTTTAAAAAGCCCCAGGCCAGGTGCTAAAGAGCTCCATAATATGTACAAAACGTTTATATGTGCACAGGAATTTCCTGCATTTTTTGCTTTCAGCCCTATTCATTGTGATGACTGCTGTTCTAAGGTTGCTTTATTTTCTTTGTTTTTTTAAAACAATGTACAAACAGAACAAAACAGCAAAAAAGGAGAGGAAAAGTTGGTTATGTTTAACGTAGTAAATAAAGATCTTAGAGAATCGAAAAAAGCATACGGATTTAAGTTTATTTGTGCCTTGTCACAGATGATGAAGAATCCATTTTTCAACAAAACAATCATAGTTGTGCCTACCCTTTTTGAACTGAATCATATTGGTCAATTTAACCATGCAAGCTATATCTCAAACTAATCAGCTAGTCCTCCAAACTTGGAGGCCAGATTTTGTTCCAGTTATAAAAACAGTGATATGGGCTGCACTTAATACAGTGGTACCTCGCAAAACGGAAAACTCGCAAGACGAAAGGGTTTTTTGTTTTTTGAGCTGCTTCGCAAGACGATTTTCCCTATGGGCTTGCTTCGCAAGACGGAAACGTCTTGCAAGTTTGTTTCCTTTTTCTTAACACCATTAATACAGTTGCGACTTGACTTCGAGGAGCAACTCATAGAATGCGGTGTGGTAGCCTTTTTTGAGGTTTTTAAAGACTTTGGTGATTTTTGAAGCTTTTCCAAAACTTTTCTGACACCGTGCTTCGCAAGACGAAAAAAATCGCGGAACGAATTAATTTCGTCTTGCGAGGCACCACTGTAAAGGATCATCTCCCTGCTGCCCATAGGCAACCAAAAAGAAGCTTCAATGGGTCCCTTGGCACGGTATGTCCTGTGATAATTTCAATTTCTTTAATGTTAGTCCAAAATTTTGTTAATTTATGACGGTTCCAAAAGATGTGTAAAACATCTAGCACTGGGCATCTTACTTCTCCAACAAAGACTACTTGCTGTTTTATATATATATGGCTAAGATGTTTTAATGTTAAGTAACACCTGAAGATCATTTTACAGAAACTTTCCTAAGACCTACACTAACCGTATACTATGACACATGCAACAATACCATTTAACAACTGGGTGACAAAAAATAGCTCTATTCTAAGTAAGAATTGTGCTCTGATCTTTAACATGTTGGATAAATTTGGAACCCATCATCTGCAAAAGAAGAATCCCGACGGAAGAAATGTCTGCTGTTTAACTGGATTAATATCCAGTGTGTTTTTTTCTGAGTGGGTATGCAGGGGTACGCATACCCCGAAACATTTTGTGAATCTTTGTATTTTTGTCCATTTACTGTATTTATTTTTCCTGATTTGAACTATAAAATGGTGATTTTCTTGAGTCAAAACCCCTAAACTTTTTTTTTTTAAGCACTGTTAATATCTATTGATACGTTACAGCATATTTCAGTAGGACTAATTTTTATTAACTATAACAATGGGAAAGAACCTTCCTAACTCAAGAAATAAGCTAAAAATTTTTTTGTTCATTCCGTTATTTCATAAGCTTTAAATACCGCTTGTTTCTAAACAAAAACAAAAACCAACAACTTCAAAGTGGTTTACAAAGAGAGCATAAAACAATATAATGTAAAGTAAAAACAGTTTAAAATGGGCATTTAAGACATTTTTAAAAAATTAAAAACAGCAATAAACTAATATTAACATTCTATGTATCTGGACTGGCTTGTCTTATAAAAGAAAATTAGATACTTGATGCAGTGTAGATGACAGGGGAGGGGGGAATTATAGTGCTTTATCAAGTTCTTTTAACACTTTAAGGAAGTGCTGACAAAATATTACAGAATATATAAAATGAAATCACCAGCAACAAGTATTTATTTCTCCCTGCTCCTGAACAGTTAAGAGGCTGCAATGTTTTTTTAATCCTCACTTATAACTATAATGAAAACAAGTTATATTTTTCCTCAGTTCCAAGCTACAAGAAGAGAGCAAGGAATGTGCACAACCTCAATAATACACATGAAATCAATAAAGTCAGGTTGTTTTGAGAATGTGTGTTCACTTTGTACTTACTGTTCGTGCCAAATCTCTGCATATAACATTACGGGTCAAGAGCTGCAGTTTAATATCCGTGTCCCACTTTCGGCAGTTCTGAATGTATTCATGGCTTCCTACACCGTGCTTACTATAAAAGAAATGCATGTGGTTGCCTACCATTTCAAATTTGCAAAACGTTTTCTAAAAGATTTTCCTGGAAAGTAATAGTGACTGGAATCTGGAAGGCAACACTGTGGTCAATGCAGACGTAACATGCCTTTGCAGTCAACATGTACTCCCTTCCTCTTCTCCCACTCACTACTGCCCTTGCTTCTTCTCTTTTTCTTTGTTAACTATGGCTTTGCATAGTTGTGTGATGAGTCTGGGAGATACAGCAGGCTTCAAAACCACCCAATAAATCTGTTTGAGAGGTGGAGGACCCTCTCTCCCAAACAGATTTTAGGTGCAGAGTGGAAGAGGAATCAGCAAAAAATCTTCTTGGCTATACATACAAGTCCACCCCACCCCCCAGTGTCTACATGACATCATCATCAAAATGAGAGCCTGCATTTAATCCAGATTTACTCTTTTTGCAGAAAATCCAGTAAATTAACAAACATTTGCATTATTTGCAATATTCTCTTTCTGAAAGCACCCTAAAAAAAAGGTAAAGGTACCCCTGCCCGTACGGGCCAGTCTTGACAGACTCTAGGATTGTGCGCTCATCTCACTCTATAGGCCGGGAGCCAGCGCTGTCCGGAGACACTTCCGGGTCACGTGGCCAGCGTGACATCGCTGCTCTGGCGAGCCAGAGCCGCACACGGAAACGCCGTTTACCTTCCCGCTAGTAAGCGGTCCCTATTTATCTACTTGCACCCGGGAGTGCTTTCGAACTGCTAGGTTGGCAGGCGCTGGGACCGAGCAACGGGAGCGCACCCCGCCACGGGGATTCGAACCGCCGACCATGCGATCGGCAAGTCCTAGGCGCTGAGGTTTTACCCACAGCGCCACCCGCGTCCCCCTGAAAGCACCCTAAGCCCACTTAAATATTGAGAGGGAAAGTATCTGCTTACTTCTGCAAAACTTCTTCTTGTCCACAAACCTTCAAGATATAACTGTCAATGTCTACATCATTCAAGTCATCGTGAACCCAGCAAAGTGCTTGCATTATTATAAGCTCAACTGGAGAACTTGCTATTTAAAGACAAAAAAACAACAACATAGAAGACAATAGTTAAGAAAGTACTATTTTATTCTGCACTAACTCTTGAGGTTTCTCCAATTTAAATGAGTTAATAGACGTTTATATGAAGTATAATTTGTATTTCCAGCTGATTTAAGTGCAGAAGTCCTTTAAAGACATAAAATCCAGTACAAGGTAACTTATTAGGGGAGTGGTCACTATTAGAGTGACCTGGTAACCATACCAGAATATGCAGTGAGTTCTATGAGGGTTCTCCATAAAAAGATCAATGACATGTCTGCAAGTTTTCAACTACAAGGAAAATGATTTGTTCATTATACTTTAATTTAAACTGTTTTATTTAAGAGAGTGGCGGTGATAATCTAAATAATAAAATGTTACTTTAGAACCCAAGATAGCCAACTTTATCACACGGGAGATGGCTTATTCCCAGACTTATTTAAAAGGCTGACATGACATGCAAATTTGACCAGGCTGCCCAATAGACTTGAAACACTTAAACTAGTTCTAGTAAAAACAAAAACCCAAACCCAGCCCATTTAACGGTTCCCTAATAATTACACCAGACGCATTTGATAAGAGGAATCTTATCTACTGATATTTACAACCAACTAAAACATAAACTGTAGAATAATGACTATTCTCCTGTGTGCTAATAATTTACGATGCATATAATTCTTGGAATTTTCATCTTGATGTAATCTTTTGATCTATGGAAACATCATTTATAAAAAAATGAAAACACCCATACCATCACATGTAAATATCACTGGCTGTTGGAAACCTTCAATTTCTATTGAAATCTTGATGCTTGAGTTCTCTCCACTGATGTTTCTTTGCAACATTACTGGGCTCAGCACAAAGCCTGAGTTTGTATCAAGATTGTCATGGGGAAACTTGGTCCTCAACCTGTAAGCAATATGTATGTAAGTTCCTTGCTCTGATGAAGATAAAGTACACTTACATGGAGTTCACAATGTTACTTATTTCATAGTAAACAGAGTTAGATTCACACAGTTAATTCATTTGCCTAAAAACTGTTTTACTTGTTTCCCTCCACCCTATGAGACAAGTCATTGGCCTTGTACTCATGGAACCTAATGTTCCATTATCCTAAAAATCTCAAAATATCCAATCTATACAAAATACATCTGAATCAGATTTCAAAAGCGAACAAGTTGATGCAAATCTACCCATCATGGAATAAATTATGTAATCACAGAATTCAACATTTCCTAGTGCACAAATCTCAGGTTCCCCTTTCCCCCAATTCTCCATTACATAGTATTGTAATAGCTCAGGAATAGAGGAATGGTAAAACATCCTACAGCCAGACGAATATGCAGTAAAAATTCAGAAATCAATCTTAGTGTTTTGCTGCTTTAATAACTATAAAAAAATGCATTTTTCCTCCAAACTAG